>NC_053396.1:64503144-64651181 GCF_905171765.1 Bufo bufo
ATTTTTCACTTTCAGTTGTAAAATTTTGCAAAAAAAACAACATCCATATATAAACTTTTCTCTAAATTTATTGTCCTACATGTCTTTGATAAAAAAAAAATGTTTGGATAAAAAAAAAATGGTTTGGGTAAAAGTTATAGCGTTTACAAACTATGGTACAAAAATGTGAATTTCCGCTTTTTGAAGCAGCTCTGACTTTCTGAGCACCTGTCATGTTTCCTGAGGTTCTACAATGCCCAGACAGTAGAAAAACCCCACAAATAACCCCATTTTGGAAGGTAGACACCCTAAGGTATTCTCTGATGGGCATAGTGAGTTCATAGAACTTTTTATTTTTTGTCACAAGTTAGCAGAAAATGATGATTTTTTAATTTTATTTTTTTTCCTTACAAAGTCTCATATTCCACTAACTTGTGACAAAAAATAAAAAGTTCCATGAACTCACTATGCCCATCACGAAATACCTTGAGATGTCTTCTTTCCAAAATGGGGTCACTTGTGGGGTAGTTATACTGCCCTGGCATTTTAGGGGCCCGAATGCGTGAGAAGTAGTTTGAAATCAAAATGTGTAAAAAATGACCTGTGAAATCCTAAAGGTGCTCTTTGGAATGTGGGCCCCTTTGCCCACCTAGGCTGCAAAAAGTGTCACACATCTGGTATTGCCGTACTCAGGAGAAGTTGGGCAATGTGTTTTGGGGTGTCATTTTACATATACCCATGCTGGGTGAGATAAATATCTCGGTCAAATGCCAACTTTGTATAAAAAAATGGGAAAAGTTGTCTTTTGCCAAGATATTTCTCTCACCCAGCATGGGTATATGTAAAAAAACACCCCAAAACACATTGCCCAACTTCTCCTGAGTACGTCAATACCACATGTGTGACACTTTTTTGCAGCCTAGATGCGCAAAGGTGCCCAAATTCCTTTTAGGAGGGCATTTTTAGACATTTGGATCCCAGACTTCTTCTCACGCTTTAGGGCCCCTAAAAAGCCAGGGCAGTATAAATACCCCACATGTGACCATATTTTGGAAAGAAGACACCCCAAGGTATTCAACGAGGGGCATGGCGAGTTCATAGAAAAGAATAATTTTGGCACAAGTTAGCGGAAATTGATTTTTTTTGTTTTTTTCTCACAAAGTCTCCCTTTCCGCTAACTTGAGACAAAAATTTCAATCTTTCATGGACTCAATATGCCCCTCAGCGAATACCTTGGGGTGTCTTCTTTCCAAAATGGTGTTATTTGTGGGGTGTTTGTACTGCCCTCCGCAATCATTACATGTATGGCCAGCATTAGGAGTTTCTGCTATTCTCCTTATATTGAGCATACGGGTAATGAGATTTTTTTTTTCCATTCAGCCTCTAGGCTGAAAGAAAAAATGAACGGCACAGATTTCTTCATTCGCATCGATCAATGTGGTTGAAAAAATCTCTGCCAAAAAAAAAAAAGGAGGGGAAAGGCGTCTGCCAGGACATAGGAGCTCCGCCCAACATCCATACCCACTTAGCTCGTATGCCCTGGCAAACCCGATTTCTCCATTCACATCAATCGATGTGGATGAATAAATCATTGCCGGTATTTTTTTATTTTTTTTTATATATACAAAGTGTTTGCCAAAGCATATGAACACCGCCGCCTCCTCAGCTCATATGCCTCGGCAAACCTATCTTTTACTGCAGAGGAGAAATCTCGTCTTGCAGCGCCGCATACACCGACTTTTGTGTAATCTGACAGCAGCGCAATGCTTCTGTCAGAATGCACATCAGTGCTGCAGCTAGTTGATCGGTTGGTCCACCTGGAAGGTAAAAAAAACTAAACAAAAAAGAAAAAACCAGGCCGCAACGCAATAAATTTTATTAACTTTATAATAACTTTTGAACAGAACATATAAACTTTATTTAACTTTTTGAACTGAACGTTAATTTTTTTGCTTACTGGTGTTTTTTTTTTTTGTTTTTTGTTTTTACCTTTTATAGGACAAACCTCTCCTTCCCCATGGGACAATGTGCAAAGCGCAAATTGCCCAAAGATGTGGCGAAGTACATTATGCACTTTATCCCAGGTGAAAGGAGAGGTTTGCAGCAGCTGTGAGTGAAAGGGCCCTAATAGCCCTGTGTGCCTGTCCTGTGAGATGCAATCCCTATGCTAAGTGTACCTGTGTGTGGTACTTCCGGAAACACTCTCCAAAGCATAGGGCAGGGTGGTCAGGGCAGTCAGGACAGAAATAGCTGGTGTCACGCCTTATTCCACTCCTGCTACAGACACAACATCTTTTTCGGGGTGACGGTTGGGTTGAGGTACCGGCAACGACACTGGGGAAATGTCGCTCGTGTAGATGGCTAACTACACTGGTGGATGGGGTCACAGAACCTCCTGGATACAGGAGGTTCTCGATGATCTCTTCCTGAAATTTGAGGAAGGAACGTGTTCTCCCAGCCTTACTGTAGAGAACAAAACTATTATATGCAGCCAATTGAATTAAATATACAGACACCTTCTTATACCAGCGTCTGGTGCGTCGGGAAACTAAATACGGAGACAACATCTGGTCATTGAAGTCCACCCCTCCCATGAGCAAATTATAGTCGTGGACACAGAGGGGCTTTTCAATGACACGGGTTGCTCGCTAAATTTGTATTGTCGTGTCTGCGTGAATGGAGGAGAGCATGTAAACGTCACGCTTGTCTCTCCATTTCACCGCGAGCAGTTGTTCGTTACACAAGGCAGCCCTCTCCCCCCTTGCAAGACGGGTGGTAACGAGCCGTTGGGGGAAGCCCACGCGACTAGTTCGCGCGGTGCCACAGCAGCCAATCTGTTCTAGGAACAAATGCCTGAAGAGGGCCACACTTGTGTAGAAATTGTCCACATAAAGATGGTACCCCTTGCCAAATAAGGGTGACACCAAGTCCCAGACTGTCTTCCCACTGCTCCCCAGGTAGTCAGGGCAACCGACCGGCTCCAGGGTCTGATCTTTTCCCTCATAGATCCGAAATTTGTGGCTATAGCCTGTGGCCCTTTCACAGAGCTTATACAATTTGACCCCATACCGGGCGCGCTTGCTTGGGATGTATTGTTTGAAGCCAAGGCGCCCGGTAAAATGTATAAGGGACTCGTCTACGCAAATGTTTTGCTCAGGGGTATACAAATCTGCAAATTTGTTGTTGAAGTGGTCTATGAGGGGCCGAATTTTGTAGAGCCGGTCAAAAGCTGGGTGGCATCTGGGACAGGAGGTGGTGTTGTCGCTAAAGTGCAGGAAACGCAGGATGGCCTCAAATCGTGCCCTGGACATAGCAGCAGAGAACATAGGCATGTGATGAATTGGGTTCGTGGACCAATATTACCGCAATTCATGCTTTTTGGTTAGACCCATGTTGAGGAGAAGGGCCAGAATTTTTTTTAATCCGGAAACTTGGACTGGTTTCCACCAGAAAGGCTGGGCATAATAGCTTCCCGGGTTGGTGGCTATAAATTGAGTGGCATACCGATTTGTTTCTGCCACGACTAAGTCCAACAGCTCCGCAGTCAAGAACAGCTCAAAAAATCCCAGTGCCGAACCGATCTGAGCTGTCTCAACCCGAACTCCAGACTGGGCTGTGAAAGGGGGAACTACAGGTGCGGCTGAAGTTGGGGACTGCCAATCAGGTTTTGCAGCACCTCAGGGAGTCTAGGGGCTCTACGGGCCTGTCTGTGCGGTGGCTGCGACGGGGTAACTACTGCACGTGCCACCGTACCAGCTTCAACTGCCCTTCTGGTGCTCGCCACTTCACCATGTTGTACGGCAGTGCTGGTACTAGGTCCAGGGAGGGCTGCGCTGCTGGTGTATGCCTCACCACGTAATCCGACAGCGCCAGCCCCACTCTGCTGCTCTTGAAGTGGATCCTGCGCAACTTGTGGTCTAGCAACAAGGGGCCGGGTACGCCTGGTGCTATCAGGGACCTCAACCTCCTCGTCCGAACTTTGGGTCAGACTGCCTCTGCTTTCTACAGGTTCTAGATTCGTCAGATGAGGGTTCCCATTCCTCAGAAGCCTGTAGGCCTCTTCAGAAGAATACCCCCTGTTTGACATTTGGACTACTAAATTTAGGGGTATTCCCTGAGACTACCCAAGAAAAAAAGCAAGCCTGTCTTACAAATGGGAGGCTAGCGAAGTACCGGAGGCCGCTGCGATTGATAAAAAATATCAAAACAGATTTTTTTATCGCCGCAGCGCTTGTAAAGTGATTGTGCAGTGATCAAAAAAATAATATTTTTTTGTCACTGTGGCGGGGCGGGCGTGGGTGAACGCACGTGTGGGCGACCGATCAGGCCTGATCGGGCAAACACTGCGTTTTGGGTGGAGGGCGAACTAAGGTGACACTAATACAATTATAGATCTGACTGTGATCAGTTTTGATCACTTACAGATACTATAAAAGTACAAATGCTGATTAGCGATACGCTAATCAGCGAATCAGTGACTGCGGTGCGGTGGGCTGGGCGCTAACTGACGCTAACTACCTAACCAAGGGGCCTAAACTATCCTAAAACCTAACAGTCAATACTAGTGAAAAAAAAAAGTGACAGTTTACACTGATCACTTTTTTCCCTTTCACTAGTGATTGACAGGGGTGATCAACAGGTGATCAAGGGGTTAATTGGGGTGATGGGGGGTGATCTGGGGGCTAAGTGTGGTGTTGGTGGGTACTCACTGTGATGTGTGCTCCTCTGCTGGGACCAACCGACGAAAAGGACCAGCAGAGGAGCACAGAAGCCATTTAGCACCTTATATTTATAAATATAAGGTGTTAGATGGCTTGTGATTCGATTTTAAAAAAATCAGCAACCTGCCAGCGACGATCATTGGCTAGCAGGTTGCTGACGAAATACTCCTCTAACTTTTGCCGGCCGGCTTTGAGCGAAATCTCGCGTCTCGCGAAATGACGCGTATATGCGTGACTCTGCCTGCAGCTGCCGCCTCCGGAACGCGATCCTGCGTTAGGCGGTCCGGAGGCGGTTAAAGACATTCGTAGAAAGCTAAAGCAAGAAAGTACAAATCGGATTCCAAAAAAGTTGGGACACTAAACAAATTGTGAATAAAAACTGAATGCAATGATGTGGAGATGGCAAATGTCAATATTTTATTTGTAATAGAACGTAGATGACAGATCAAACGTTTAATCTGAGTAAATGTATCACTTTAAAGGAAAAATACGTTGATTCCAATTTTTACGGTGTCAACAAATCCCAAAAAAGTTGGGACAAGTAGCAATAAGAGGCTGGAAAAAGTAAATTTGAGCATAACGAAGAGCTGGAAGACCAATTAACACTAATTAGGTAAATTGGCAACATGATTGGGTATAAAAAGAGCTTCTCAGAGTGGCAGTGTCTCTCAGAAGCCAAGATGGGTAGAGGATCACCAATTCCCACAATGTTGCGCAGAAAGATAGTGGAGCAATATCAGAAAGGTGTTACCCAGCGAAAAATTGCAAAGACTTTGCATCTATCATCATCCACTGTGCATAACATCATCCGAAGATTCAGAGAATCTGGAACAATCTCTGTGCGTAAGGGTCAAGGCCGTAAAACCATACTGGATGCCCATGATCTCCGGGCCCTTAAACGGCACTGCACCACAAACAGGAATGCTACTGTAAAGGAAATCACAGAATGGGCTCAGGAATACTTCCAGAAACCATTGTCAGTGAACACAATCCACCGTGCCATCCACCGTTGCCAGCTGAAACTCTACAGTGCAAAGAAGAAGCCATTTCTAAGCAAGATCCACAAGCTCAGGCGTTTTCACTGGGCCAGGGATCATTTAAAATGGAGTGTGGCAAAATGGAAGACTGTTCTGTGGTCAGACGAGTCACGATTCAAAGTTCTTTTTGGAAATCTGGGACGCCATGTCATCCGGACCAAAGAGGACAAGGACAACTCAAGTTGTTATCAACGCTCAGTTCAGAAGCCTGCATCTCTGATGGTATGGGGTTGCATGAGTGCTTGTGGCACGGGCAGCTTGCATGTCTGGAAAGGCACCATCAATGCAGAAAAATATATTCAGGTTCTAGAACAACATATGCTCCCATCCAGATGTCATCTCTTTTTCAACAAGATAATGCCAGACCACATTCTGCATCAATCACAACATCATGGCTGCGTAGGAGAAGGATCCGGGTACTGAAATGGCCAGTCTGCAGTCCAAATCTTTCACCTATAGAGAACATTTGGCGCATCATAAAGAGGAAGGTGCAACAAAGAAGGCCCAAGACGATTGAACAGTTAGAGGCCTGTATTAGACAAGAATGGGAGAGCATTCCTATTTCTAAACTTTCTAAAATATTAGAAGTTGGCACCTCCACATCATTGCATTCAGTTTTTATTCACGATTTGTATAGTGTCCCAACTTTTTTGGAATCCGGTTTGTATAAAAATGAACTTGAGTGATATGGTAGAGACGGTAGAAGAATCTGAATCACAGCTTATGGCAGCATATGTCAACCTGCGGTCGTTTACGACACCTTCCCAGGATATTGTAAGGAACATGGACACATGTACTGCGGTCACTAAAGATTTAGTGAAGCTCATGAGAAAACTATCATCTGCAGCAAACTATGATGAAGTTAAAACAAGAAGTAGAATGAACAAGTTTTTTTATGAGAGACTATGCTAGCTCCTTAGGGGGAAACACAATCTCAAGTGTGACTTCCTTCGCTAGCAGAAGTGCCACCCACATATCAGAGTCCTCAAATACTTCAGCCAAAAGAAAGGAATTAGCTTAACAACTTGCTGTCAAGAAAGCAGAAATTGAGATGGAAGCTGCCATCGAGGCGCAGCGTCAACTGATGGCTGAAAAGCAAGCTGAAAAGGATGCAGAACGCCATCAGATGGAAGCTGAAATGGAGGCATAGCGCCATCAAATGGAAGCTTAAATGGAAGCACAGCGCCAACAGATGAAAAGTCTGGAAAGGCAAAAAGAAGTTAAGATCATAGAAGCCAGACTCAGAGTACACGAAGAGGATATGAATTAGAGAAGTCATAGGTTCAAATCTGTTTTAAGTGAAGAAGCAGATTCCTACTTTCCTACTTATGAGAATAGAAGGAAATCTCCAGCATTTAGTGAGAGAATAAGTTATTATTCTTCCATCCCTGCTCAAAAAAACAAAGAGAGGCCTAGTCCAGTGTTAGAGGGTAAATTCACACACCTTTTTCCTATCTCTACCAGAAAAGATAAAGAAAAAATGCTCAGGAGAGTGTTACAACTATTGTCCAACAGGACAACAGAGAACAGTCCTTGCTAGACTTCCCGTGTCGGAACCCACTGTATGTCTACTGTATTTTCAGTAGACATACTGAAGTTCATAGAGTGGAAGTCAAGTTTTGAAATGATCATTGAGCATCATTGCTTCAGTCCAATCGACAAGTTATTCTACCTTCAGAGATATGTTGGTGGGGAAGCAAAGAAAGTTCTTGAAGGTTACTTCTATAGAAAAGACAAAGAAGCCTACAAGCAAGCTTGTAAAAATTAATTGCAAGATATGGTCATCCTTTCTTAGTACAAAGAGCTTTTAGAGAGAAATTGATTAACTGGCCTAAAATAGGTTCTAAAAAAACACTTCAGACTTCCTGCAAGCATGCAGCAATGCCATACCACATGTACGAGGACTAGAAGTACTGAATGATTATCTGGAAAACCACAGGATGCTAACTAAGCTACCTGAAGAAGTGGCTTCTAGATGGAATCGCTATGTGACTTAACAGTTAGATCTAGGCAAGAACTTCACAAGTTTTAAAGAGTTCTGAGTTCGTCAATAAGGAAGCACGGATAGCATGTAATCCAGTAACATCGTCTTACGTCTTAAAATCCTTAAAAGAAAGGCCTGCAAGAGACATAAGACATGCAAGAACAACTAGCTTTGCAACCAACACAGCAGCTAAAGGTCCAGATACCGACGAGAGCAAGTCCAAAGTCTCTACTGGGATCAGTAGAGAGACAGAACCGACAAATCTTCAGATTACCTTCAAGTGTATGTTCTGTGGAGGGAACCACTCCATACATAAGTGCCAACAATTGAAGGAGAAGTCCCCAGAAGAAAAGAAAAAATTTGTGCTGCATAACCTACTGTGTTTTGGATGCCTAAGAAAAGGCCATTTTACTAAGGAGTGTAAGAAAAAGGCCACATGCAACATTTGCAAAGGACGCCATCCTACACCACTACATGAAGAACGTCCAAAGAAAGATAAATCCTCAATACCTAAAGATACTGAGGAAGGAAAGAAAGTATCGGTATTCTCTTGCAGAGTGAGGGAAGGAGAAAGCAATGGCATACCAATGGTTGTACGAGTGTGCATTTCAAATCCTAAAAGGAGGAACAAGAAGGTATACGCCTATGCACTACTGGATGCCCTGAGTGACATCACCTTCATTGATCAAGAAATCTGCAAGAAATTACAAGTGGCTACAGAACCAGTGAAGCTCAAACTCACCAAAATGACGGGGAGAGACACATTAGTGAACAGTCAAAGGGTCAAAGGACTGAGAGTTAGAGGACTTCATTCAAACTGCACATTAGATCTACCTCCAGCTTATACAAAAGACGATATATCTCTAGATCGAGATTGCATACCTACCTGTGCAACAGCCAATAAATGGAAGCACCTCTCTGTCATATCTCATGAAATGTCTCCGCTGAAGGAGTTTGGTGTTGGACTGTTGATAGGTCACGGTTGTCCCGAAGCCTTAGTACCACGAAAGGTAATCACAGGAGGAAAGGGTGAACACTACGCTGTTCAAACTGATCTAGGATGGGGTGTTGTTGGAGGAAAACAGCAGATCGCAAACTCAAGACAAGTCACAGAATTGTGTCGTTGAATATCTGTCCAAGAGTTACCAACTGTAAGTCCAGCGAAAGTAATCAAGATCCTTGAATCCGACTCTAAAGAAAAGAGTGTATCTCAAGACAAAGTTCATACACACTCTAGAGGAAAGTATTCAGCAGAATCAACAAGGTCATCTTGAAATGCCCTTACCCTTTAGCGAACGACCTCATCTGCCAAATAATAGAAATCTTGCCCTAGCAAGATTGAAATGTTTGAAAAAAAAGATGGGAGGAGATCCCAAATTCAAGCAGGATTATTTGAAATTCATGGAAGGCATCCTCGAAGAAGGACATGCAGAGAAAGTTAATATCAAGCCTAAAGAAGAAGTGTGGTACATCCCACATCAAGGTGTTTACCACTCAAAGAAACAAGATAAGATTAGAGTAGTATTTGATTGCTCAGCAAAGTACAATGGTGTTGCATTTAATGATCATCTACTAAAAGGACCAGATCTTACAAACACTCTGCCTGGAGTACTCTGTAGATTCAGAAAGTATCCCGTAGCGGTCATGTGTGATGTTGAAAAGATGTTCCACCAGTTTCATGTGAAGAATGAAGCTAGAGACTTCCTGAGGTTTCTTTGGTGGGAGGATGGAGATACAGATACAGAGCCAGCAGAATATAGAATGAAAGTACACTTGTTTGGAGCAGCATCATCTCCAGGTTGCGCCAATTATGGTATGAAGTACCTGGCTAATCAGAATGAAAAGGATTGCCCATCAGCAGCAAATTTTCAGAAGAAAAACTTTTATGCAGATGATGGTCTCATAAGTCTCGAATCTACAGAATCTGCAATCAAACTAGTAAAAGAAAGCCAAGAGTTATGCTCAAGAGGAAACCTGCGCTTTACAAATTCATCTCAAACAACAGAGAGGTACTGGAATCCATCAGTGACTCTGAACGTGCAGCAACAATAAAGAATGTAGATCAGCGATTATTAGCTAGAGATGGCTCACCTACTCACCAGTAAAATGGAAAAGGGCGCACCTACTGAAAAGATCCACCTGGTCTTCACAAGTTATGTAGTAATATGTGTATATAGTAGTAGGGCACACCTACATTCAGCTACACATGGAGGCAGACTGTAATACCAATACCAGTTTATTAAAACTATAATATGACAAAATAATAAAAACACTAAAAATCCCCCTTTAAAAATATATTGAATACCGAAAAAGCATAAATAGAGTGCATACAAATTACAATTTATAATAAAAAGGCCATTGTGCCGGCATGAATGGTACTGTAGTTGTGTAGCAGCTGCACCATACACATATAAACTATACACGGAGATAGAATAGCAAGGTGGTAACGATGTGTGTGCAATTCCCTTGTGCACGATAACCACTAAGTGACGATCACCTCTTCTATATGCTGCAAACAGAATTTCACAAATATGTTGCAAGCAGATGGATAAACTGTTGGCAAATAGTAAATGCTTGATTAAAATATTGCTATGATGGTGCTTAAGCTACTGCTCGATTTTGATATACAGGGTGGGCCATTTATATGGATACACCTTAATAAAATGGGAATGGTTGGTGATATTAACTTCCTGTTTGTGGCACATTAGTATATGTGAGGGGGGAAACTTTTCAAGATGGGTGGTGACCATGGCGGCCATTTTGAAGTCGGCCATTTTGAATCCAACTTTTGTTTGTTCAATAGGAAGAGGGTCATATGACACATCAAACTTATTGGTAATTTCACAAGAAAAACAACGGTGTGCTTGGTTTTAACGTAACTTTATTCTTTCATGAGTTATTTACAAGTTTCTGACCACTTATAAAATGTGTTCATTGTGTTGGATTGTCAATGCAACCCTCTTTTCCCACTCTTCACACACTGATAGCAACACCGCAGGAGAAATGCTAGCACAGGCTTCCAGTATCCGTAGTTTCAGGTGCTGCACATCTCGTATCTTCACAGCATAGACAATTGCCTTCAGATGACCCCAAAGATCAAAGTCTATGGCCCCTTTCACACGGGCGAGTATTCCGCGCGGATGCGATGCGTGAGGTGAACGCATTGCACCCGCACTGAATACCGACCCATTCATTTCTATGGGGCTGTGCACATGAGCGTTGATTTTCACGCATCACTTGTGCGTTGCGTGAAAATCGCAGCATGCTCTATATTCTGCGTTTTTCACGCAACGCAGGCCCCATAGAAGTGAATGGGGTTGCGTGAAAATCGCAAGCATCCGCAAGCAAGTGTGGATGCGGTGCGATTTTCACGCATGGTTGCTAGGTGACAGTCTATTCACTGTATTATTTTCCCTTATAACATGGTTATAAGGGAAAATAATAGCATTCTGAATAGGTGATCAATTGAGGTGATCAATTGAGGGTTAAAAAAAAATAAAAAAATTAACTCACCTTCTCCTCTTGTTTGCGTAGTTCCCGGTCTCTTCTTTACTTCTTAAAAGATGAACTACTGGCTAGGACCTGTGGTGACGTCAGATCACATGCTCCAATCACATGGTCCATCACCACGGTGATGTACCATGTGATTGGAGCATGTGATCTGACGTCACCAAAGGTCCTTTAGCCCACAGTTCATCATTAAAGAAGTAAAGAAGAGACCGGGAGGGGCGTGGCCGGAAGTCGATATGAGCGGACGCATGTAGTGAAGCTCCGGACCCAATTCCCCTAACTTCTATATTATCCTGACAATTTATTACCGCAAACATTACCACCAGATCCGGCAGGAGGTCGGGAAAAACCCGCAACTCAAATATGGCCCGAAATAGAGCACAGTCTGCTGCAGACCGGCTCCGAGAGTTTGCCCGTGTGGAAGACCAAGATGGCGCGGGCTCCCGATCGTCATCAGTGGAAAGGGCGAACGAAGATCCTGTGCCAGGGGGAGCGGAACAATCAGCTGCCGAACCATCTCTTAAGCAAGTGACTGAAAAGTTGCTGCAAGCAATATCTACCTGTCGCACGTCCATGATGGGCAAACTGGAGGAAGTTAAGGTGGATAATGGCCTGCTCCGCCATGACATGCAGGCTATCCGAGACCGCGTTAAAGAGACGGAAAATAGAATCTCTGACGTGGAAGACCGCTTGCAACCACTTCCCGAAAAGATACAGGAATTGGAGCAAAAAGTCAATTTTTGGCAACAGAAATGTGATGATTACGAGAACCGCACGCAACGCCTGAAAAAGCTGAGGGCAATAACCCGTGCGCGTTTGTCACTACCTGGCTCCGAGATTCCTTTCCAGATGCGACATTCGCGGCGGCATTTAGTATCGAGCGAGCGCATCGTGTTCCCGCCAAACCCCTTCCACCGGGGGCTCCTCCGAGGCCTTTACTTGCCAGGCTACTGAACTCTATGGACAGAGATCATGTTTTACAGAAGGCACGTACCAAGCAAGAGCTAAAATTTGAAAATAGTACCATTATGATTTTTTTGGGATTTTTCATCTGAGCTGCAGAAACACAGGGCCACGTTTAGTGTGGTGAAACGGAGGCTACGCGAAAAGAATCTGCCTTATTCCATGGTATATCCAGCTTGTCTGAGAGTAGTGGATGGTGATGTGAGCCAGTTCTTCAATAATCCTGAGGAATCCACTAACTGGCTAGACGGAAGGGGGAGAAACGCAAGAGCCCCAAGATAAAAATGTGAACACTTCCTTATTTCTTTGTTTGCTAAAGTAAGAGGGACCCCGGGACTGGAAATTGGAGTTGGTGATAACGTCTGGATTGACTAAGTATATACTCTCCTGGACACTCAGGAATTGTTCAATGCCTATCTCCTTGATCCTTTGACATGCTTGATCATACCTATTCATAGAAAATCATGTGTGTTCCACTGTGATAGGAAGTTAGTAATAGGATTTGGGATATTATCATGTATGCTAAGGGAGGTATTGAATATCGCAAATGCTGTTCAGCTCACTAGAGGGTTCCCTGGTCGGTCCAGATGTTCATGTTCTGTCCCGGGCTCCCTCTAGAGTTTGGGGATTGAGTCCTCGATTATGTTAAAAAAACACTTCTATACAAGTTGTAAGATTTGTGGTGCTACTGGTTAATTGTCACAAGCACACCCTGTTTATTTGAAGTGCCACCTATAAGACGAGGTATACTGTGTTTCATGCGACAAGAGTGATGCGAATGGTTCAAGGTTACACCATGCAGGCACTCATAGTATATGTCAGGGTGAGCCTGACGATTCATATGTTATTTGTTCTGTGCTGTATCAGTCATAATGCAAAGTGGTGGAAGGGTCGAGAGGTAACTGAGGTCCTTTATATTAGAACAACATGTCGGACATACAGTTGCAAGAAAAAGTATGTGAACCCTTTGAAATTATATGGATTTCTGCACAAATTGGTCATAAAATGTGATCTGATCTTCATCTAAGTCACAACAATAGTCAATCACAGTCTGCTTAAACTAATAACACACAAAGAATTAAATGTTACCATGTTTTTATTGAACACACCATGTAAACATTCACAGTGCAGGTGGAAAAAGTATGTGAACCCATAGACTAATGACATCTCCAAGAGCTAATTGGAGTGAGGTGTCAACCAACTGGAGTCCAATCAATGAGATGAGATTGGAGGTGTTGGTTACAGCTGCCCTGCCCTATAAAAAACACACACCAGTTCTGGGTTTGCTTTTCACAAGAATCAGTGCCTGATGTGAATGATGCCTCACACAAAAGAGCTCTCAGAAGACCTACGATTAAGATAATTGTTGACTTGCATAAAGCTGGAAAGGGTTATAAAAGTATCTCCAAAAGCCTTGCTCTTCATCAGTCCACGGTAAGACAAATTGTCTATAAATGGAGAAAGTTCAGCAGTGCTGCTACTCTCCCTAGGAGTGGCCGTCCTGTAAAGATGACTGCAAGAGCACAGCACAGACTGCTCAATGAGGTGAAGAAAAATCCTAGAGTGTCTGCGATACGTAAAACACTAAACAAGAATGGATTTTAAGGGAGGATACCACAGAGGAAGCCACTGCTGTCCAAAAAAACATTGCTGCACGTTTACAGTTTGCACAAGAGCACCTGGATGTTCCACAGCAGTACTGGCAAAATATTCTGTGGACAGATGAAACCAAAGTTGAGTTGTTTGGAAGAAACACACAACACTATGTGTGGAGAAAAAGAGGCACAGCACACCAACATCAAAACCTCATCCCAACTGTGAAGTATGGTGGTGGGGGCCTCATGGTTTGGGGCTGCTTTGCTGCATCAGGGCCTGGACGGATTGCTATCATCGAAGGAAAAATTAATTCCCAAGTTTATCAAGAAATTTTGCAGGAGAACTTAAGGCCATCTGTCCACCAGCTGAAGCTCAACAGAAGATGGGTGTTGCAACAGGACAACAACCCAAAGCATAGAAGTAAATCAACAACAGAATGGCTTAAACAGAAGAAAATACGCCTTCTGGAGTGGCCCAGTCAGAGTCCTTACCTCAACCCGATTGAGATGCTGTGGCATGAATTCAAGAAAGCGATTCACACCAGACATCCCAAGAATATTGCTGAACTGAAACAGTTCTGTAAAGAGGAATGGTCAAGAATTACTCCTGACCGTTGTGCACGTCTGATCTGCAACTACAGGAAACGTTTGGTTGAAGTTATTGCTGCCAAAGGAGGTTCAACCAGTTATTAAATCCAAGGGTTCACATACTTTTTCCACCTGCACTGTGAATGTTTACATGGTGTGTTCAATAAAAACATGGAAACATTTAATTCTTTGTGTGTTATTAGTTTAAGCAGACTGTGATTGTCTATTGTTGTGACTTAGATGAAGATCAGATCACATTTTATGACCAATTTGTGCAGAAATCCATATCATTCCAAAGGGTTCACATACTTTTTCTTGCAACTGTACGTATAATGTCATGGAATGTTAGTGGATTGGGTGCTGCTCGAAAGCGAGCCATGGTGTTTTCTGCAGTCAGGAGATTCAACCCACATATCCTCTGCCTGCAGGAAACCCACTTGACAGCGGATAATACGAGGCGCATACAGAAGCCTTGGGCTCAATTGGGCTCAACACTCGTGCTATACGAACATGTCTAGGGGCGTGTCTCTCATGGTGCACAAATCCCTCAGGTGGGAGCTGGAAACATGCCAGATAGATACAGCGGGAAAATATGTGTTTGTGGCTGCATATATTAACTGTATATTGTACGTTATTATTGGTATATACATCCCCCCGCCCTTTTCCTTGCAAGTAGTGCAGCAAGCGGTTAGCTTTGCAGCCTCATATCCGTCAGCCCGTGTAATTACCATGGGGGACTTTAATATGACTTTAGACAGGGACATGGATAGGCACCAACAGGGGGAGGCCGGTGACAGTCGATCTAATAATAAGACGTCCCTAGCTGAATTAACAGAAGAGGTGGGGTGGAAGGATCTATGGCGGCTGAAGTACCCTGATGTCAGACAATACTCATGTCACTCCCCCAGTTATAATGCGTTGTCGCGAATAGATTATGTCTTGGGCAATTCATCTATGTACTCTTTGACGTATGATATAGAATATGGGCCGAGGGGAGTATCTGACCATGCCCCAATGCAATTAACATTGAGGCTAGGCGGGGATATGATCAGACGCTCGAATCAGATTAATCCCTTTTGGTTGACCCTGTTTGGACCGTCTGATCGTGTCCCTGATCAATTGAAGGTGTTCATGGAAGGACATGAGGAGGAATCGAATAATACGCTATTGTGGGAGACTATGAAGGCATATCTTAGAGGCTGCCTCAGGTCTACTATATCATATATTAAAAAGTCAGCAGCTAGGCAGGAGGAAAGCCTGGCGGCAGATTGCTCTAGACTGGAAGCAGTATATGTGTCTGATCCCAATGATTTAAATAAGGAGGCATGGTTGGCTAAGGGGAGACAATACCTGACTCTGCTTAAGGAAAAAGCCCAAAGGAAACTGTTTTTCTCCAAACAATCGTACTTTGAACTGGGCAATCAGTCCAGTAAACTACTAGCTCACATCGTTAGGCAGAGCCAGGCATCCCCCGCCATACTACGCATTAAAGCTTTGGATGGACGGATACTTTCTGATCCAGAGGCTATAGCGGGTAGGTTCCAAGAATATTATAGAGACCTTTACGAGACCAGGGTGAATTATGAAATGGATGAGGTCGTGCAATATTTTGAGGATCTAGATTTCACTACTCTGTCTCATGAGACAGCGGACAGCCTAGAAGCCCCCATAACTGTTTTGGAAATACAGGAGGCTATCTCGCAACTAGCTAGGGGTAAGGCATCTGGTCCAGATGGACTGCCTTTAGAAGTATATGTTAAATACTCTGCCCACATTAACCCACTTCTGTTAAAAATGTATAATGAGTCGTTCCGAAAGGGATACTTCCCGCCATCAATGTATGACGCAACCATAGTCGTGTTATTAAAACCTGGCAAGGAATCGGACGAGTGCGGGTCATATCGTCCGATATCCTTATTAAACATAGACTATAAGATTATAGCAAAGATATTGGCCGTGCGTCTCGGTAAAGTAGCTACCACTTTAGTACATCCAGATCAATCTGGATTTATGCCTGGTAGGTCCACTACTGATAATATTAGAAGGGTACAGGTGGTGACCCAGATTGGTCTTCAGAAACAGGAGAAGTGGGCTCTGGCGTCATTAGACACAGCAAAGGCATTCGATTCGGTTGAATGGCCATATTTGTTTCAGGTACTTAGGAAGTTTGGCTTTGGACCTAAATTCAGACGTTGGGTTGAATTACTGTACAAAAGCCCCAAAGCAGGTGTTTTGGTGAATGGGTTACTGTCAGACAGCTTTTGCCTGGGAAGGGGAACCAGACAGGGTTGTCCCCTATCACCTCTACTGTTTGCCTTAGCCATAGAGCCATTGGCCATGCGTCTTAGGGCAGACCCGCAATATCATGGCACCCAAATAGGGGAACAGGAAGATAGGGTCGGATTGTATGCCGATGATATGGTTCTCTTTATGTCACAAACAGAATCCACACTCCCTAGGGTAATCAATACAATTGAACTATTTAGCCGGTTCTCGGAATTGCGGATAAACTGGTCCAAATCGACTCTATGCCCTCTATATCAACTAGAGGACACGTTCGACTCAGGAGAGCTGCCTATTGTGCATAGCTATAAATACTTAGGTGTTCATATCACCAAAAATGTCACGTCCTTTCATACACTGAATATCCAGCAACTCCTAACGTATTGTAAGGAGAAATTCAGGGTATGGCAGAACCTGCCTTTGTCTGTGTCAGGGAGGATCAATCTGGTAAAATTGATTATCCTACCGAAGTGTTTGTATATTCTACAGCATGCACCATATGCGGTTCCGAAAAAGTTTTTTCAGAACCTTAACTCGCTGTTGTCGCCCTTCATTTGGGGAGCAAATAGACCCAAGCTTTCAATAACTAATCTATCCCGTTTTAAGAAGGAAGGGGGCATGTCCTTGCCCGATATGCACTTATATTACTTAGCTGGACAGCTGAGGAATATCAGATCTTGGGTGACACCGGGAGGCATTCTTTACAGGCAGGAGAAGCAATTAGCTGATTACTTGGGTATTGCTAATTTATGGTCTGTGTTAGAACAGCCTTGTTTATTCCCACGGAAGCTGTTACCGATTCATAGGGTGGCTGTTCAGGTTTGGACAGCTAGCAAGAGAATATACAATGTAGGACCGAATCTGTTGGAAACTCCTATTTGGGATAACCCCATGTTCCCTGATCTACTGACGATGCGAGAAGGGATGTTCTGGAAGGAACATGGGGTTACCACATTGGGCAATTTATATAGCAATAATGTATTCAACGATTATGAGTCCATGAGTCATAGGCATGAGCTCCCTAGACAGGTGTTCTATAGATTCCTGCAATTGAGACACGCCCTGCAAACTCACTATAGGGATACCCCAATCTTACTATCCACCTTTCCAATGATTGGAGTTATCCGTTCTCAAGGACCATGTGGTTTTATATCAGTGTTATATACTCATCTCCTAGATGCTAAGTTTGCATTTTACATCAGAGTTATCTGACCCCGCTAAGGCTAAATAGAATGGGTAGACTTACTCACTCGGAGTGTCACAGGTGTGCGTCAGTGGATGCTGACTTTTGGCATCTTATTTGGGCATGCCCATATATACATACATTCTGGGAGGAAGTAACCAAGTTACTCACCGATCTCTTAGGTTATGCAGTACCTTTACACCCGAAGATTTGTCTCTTCGGAATACTAGACAAGACTGTTTACTCGCATTATGTAAGGATATTCCTGAGGGAAGTATTATTCCTGGCACGGAAGGCGATAGCCATGAGGTGGATGGGCGATAGATCACCCACCCTAGCGCAGTGGAAACTACTGGTTAATTCAATAATACCATATGAGAACATAGTTTTTAAAATAGGGGCTGCATGACTAAATTTCAGAAGGTATGGGGGATGTGGTGTGCATCTCCAAAGACTGCTTACTCATCCCACAGACTGACTGAGGCATTAAGAGCAGAACAAGCTGAACAGCGGTGAATCTCAAATGTGGGGGAATAGAGAATAGAAAATAGTGAATTGGATCAGCTAGGACTGGTATATGATATCTGTAAAGTCTCATTTATGTTTAAGTGGACCTTTTTGCTTGAGGTAATGACACAAATATGCAGATACAGCACAGGTGTTTATTGTTTTGTTTACGTTGTAATGCACATGTCATATATACTTTTTTTTAAAGATGTCACTGATGTATAATCAGCATTGGATTATGTACTGAGTCTGTCATTATTATTTGCTTTGTGTGTTCAATAAAGCGAATAAAAAAAAAAGAAGAAGAGACCGGGAACTACACGAACAAGAGGAGAAGGTGAGTTAATTTTTTTATTTATTTTTTAACCCTCAATTGATCACCTACTATGCATTCTGTATGTTATAAGGGAAAATAATAACATCTACACAACACCTAACCCAAGCCCGAACTTCTGTGAAGAAGTTCGGGTTTGGGTACCAAACATGTGAGATTTTTCTCACGCGAGTGCAAATCGCATTACAATGTTTTGCACTCGCGCGGAAAAATCGCGGGTGTTCCCGCAACGCACCCGCACATTTTCCCGCAACGCCCGTGTGAAAGAGGCCTAAGGGGGTCAGATCGGGAGACCTTGGGGGCCATTCAACTGGCCCACGACGACCAATCCACTTTCCAGGAAACTGTTCATCTAGGAATGCTCGGACCTGACACCCATAATGTGGTGGTGCACCATCTTGCTGGAAAAACTCAGGGAACGTGCCAGCTTCAGTGCATTAAGAGGGAAACACATCATCATGTAGCAATTTTGCATATCCAGTGGTCTTGAGGTTTCCATTGATGAAGAATGGCCCCAGTATCTTTGTACCCCATATACCACACCATACCATCATTTTTTTTGTTCCAACAGTCTTGGAGGGATCTATCCAATGTGGGTTAGTGTCAGACCAATAGCGGTGGTTTTGTTTGTTAACTTCACCATTCACATAAAAGTTTGCCTCATCACTGAACAAAATCTGCTGCTTGAACTGAGGGTCCTGTTCCAATTTTTGTTTTGCCCATTCTGCAAATTCAGATCTGGGTCATCCTCATTGAGATGCTGCAGTAGCTGGAGTTTGTAAGGGTGCCATTTGTGAGTAGCTAATATCCGCCGAAGGGATGTTCGACTAATGGCACTCTCCAGTGACATGCGGCGAGTGCTACGCTGTGGGCTCTTGCTGAATGAAGCTAGGACAGCCACTGATGTTTCTTCATTAGAGAAGGATTTCATGTGTCCACATTTTGGCAAATCCAACACTGAACCAGTTTCACGAAACTTAGCAAGCAGTTTGCTAACTGTAGCATGGGAGATGGGTGGTCTCGTAGGGTGTCTTGCATTGAAATCTGCTGCAATGACCCGGTTACTGCGTTCACCAGACATCAACACAATTTCTATCCGCTCCTCACGTGTTAACCTCGGCGACATGTCAATGGCTGTGAACAAAGAGAAACTTGAAAGAAAAAAGTTACGTTAAAACCAAGCACACCATTGTTTTTCGTGTGAAATTCCCAATAAGTTTGATGTGTCACATGACCCTCTTCCTATTGAAAAAACAAAAGTTGGATTCAAAATGGCCAACTTCAAAATGGCCGCCATGGTCACCACCCATCTTGAAAAGTTTCCCCCCTCACATATACTAATGTGCCACAAACAGCAAGTTAATATCACCAACCATTCCCATTTTATTAAGGTGTATGCATATAAATGGCCCACCCTGTAGTGTTAGGGTCTCAGTGGCGCTACTGCTAATTGTCTGGATTGTCTGATGTACCGTAGTATAGATCATTTTCCGATAGGTATATTACTTGATACACACCTAGGAATATTAATGGTGGAATCTACCTTCTCTATTTATAATATAGATATGCTGTTGTTTTCCCAGAATCTAATGTAGTAGACTGGAAGACCAGTAATTTTTTAAGGAGTTATTGCAATAATAAAAGAGATGTAGGCTGTTACATAAGTATCAATTGGATAGATACCTTTTGATACCTAAGTTCAGATTTTATATACCAAGATGTAAATCTAATTGTACCAGTTCAGTGCAGCTGGTTTGTGATAGTTCTGTATACCAGTGATCAGTTGTTGGTGTTACTATTATTGTTGTTTTCTCAGAGGGGCAAAGAAAACAGCAAGACTCTGAATGAAGGCAAAGGTAGGCATTAGTGTTGGCCGAGAATGCTCGGCCGAAAACCATTTTGACTCTAGCATCGCAATGCTCGGCACATCGCGGTGTTTCGACCGAACACCGCGTGTGCTCGAGCACAATGCTCGAGTCTCCTCCCCGCACGTTAGATGGCTACTACGCAGCCAATAAATGTGCGGGGAAGTACTGGCACTCACTGTAATGCCGTAGCCATGTTGGTTACTGGCATTACAGTGATTGGCTGGCCGGAACGCATAATCGGGTGCACATAGTGTAGGGACAGGAATTATATTTATTTTTTAGGCAGGGTTTAGTCTTAAAAGATGTTGGAGACCCAAAAGTCCTTTTAAGGACTATTGTTTTATCGGGCTGCAATATATATTATTAGCGCAACCTCTGCTACATCTGTTGTGTTAATTTGCACATCCTAATTATCTGTGACATTCAGTTTAATTTTTTCGCCGCTAGTGACAGCGACATTACCTGCGCTACATCTCCTGTATAACGTTTGCACATCCTAAATATCTGTGACATTCAGTTTAAGTTAATTGCGCATTCACTTACAAAACCTGCGCTACTGTAGGTGTGACATACTTGCAAGCATATATACCATTTAATATGCTCAAGGTGAGCAGTAAAGGACGGTGAAGTGGCTGTGCTGCTGATGGTGCACGCAGAGGCTGTGTCCCTTGGCGCGGTGAAACTGTGCCTGCTGCCAGAGCACAAGAAACACACTCATCCACGATACCTAGCTTCATGTCCCAGTTTGCAGGGCAGTGCAGGACACCACTCTCGAAGTCACACCAGTGCAACCAGGTGGTCAGTTGGATTTCAGCAAATAATGCTTCCAGTCGGTTAAGCACCACCCTGTCTTCCACAAAGTCCAGTCTCAGTAGCCAAGAGTCTAGTCAACAGAATCCTCACCCTGATCTTACTTCCTCCCACCATGGAGAGTCTTGGCAAGCAAGTGATCCCACACTCGGATATTCTGAGGAGCTCTTTTCATCACCATTCCTTGATTTGGCCATCTCACCAAGCCCGCTAGAAGAGGGACATGAGGAGATCTTGTGCACTGATTCCCAAACTGAGCATCCACAGTCAAAAAAAGATGACGGTGGGTAACAGCAATTAGTGTCTCAAGAGGTTTATGATGAGGATGAGACACAGTTGTCAATAAGTAAGGTTCTTGTTAGGTCAACAAGTCAGGAGGATGACCAGAGTGAGAAAGTGGAAGAGGAGGTGGTGGACGATGAAATCACTGACCCAACCTGGGAAGATGGCAAGCCGAACGAGGCCAGCAGTACAGAGGGGGAGGGATCCGCAGCACCGAAACAGGCTGGAAGAGGCAGTGGGGTGGCAAAAAGGAGAAGGCGGGCCACACCAAACAGGCCTGCAACTGTTCGCCGGAGTACCCCCTTGCAGCAATCTTCCTTGTGGAGGGGTAGGTGTTCCGCAGTCTGGCACTTTTTTTAGGTAATTGTGGACCATAAAAGAATTGTCATTTGCAACCTGTGCCATACCAAAATGAGCAGGGGCGTGAACACTTGCAACCTCACCACCACCAGCATGATCCGCCACATGGCATCAAAGCACCCTAATAGCTGGGCCGAACGCCTGGGTCCACAGTCAGTGTCTGCGGGTCACACCACTGCCTCCTCTTCCCTTGTGTTACGTGCTGGCCAATCCCCTGTCCAAGACGCAGGTTCGGATGCCTCCCGCCCTGGACCTTCGCAAGCACCATCATCTAGCAAATCCACTTCTGTGTCCCAGCGCAGCATAAAGATGTCCATACCCCAGGCCTTTGAAAGAAAGCACAAATACCCAGCCACCCACCCACAGGCCATAGCACTAAATGCGCACCTTGCCAAATTGCTGGTCCTGGAAATGTTTCCATTTAGGCTTGTGGACACTGAGGCTTTCCGCAGCCTGATGACGGTGGCCGTCCCTCATTACTCAGTCCCCAGCCGCTACTATTTTTCCCAGTGTGCCGTCCCCGCCTTACACCAGCAAGTGTCCCGTAACATCACACGTGCCCTGACCAATGCAGTTATTGGGAAGGTCCAATTAACGACTGACACATGGACAAGTATTAAGGCTGGCCGCAGGCTAGCCTGGATTTGTGGGAGGGGCCGGTACCTGTCTTAAGCAGTCTGGCTCTCCCAGGCAGCACGTCGGCATTCGGACGTCTGCTACTTCCGGGTGTGACGTCATCAGCAAGCGTCCTGCACGAGTCGGATCTCAGAGAAGCCGGGTGTACCTTTCCCTTCAGTCTGCAAGCTGTTCAGGTCGTTTTCCAAGATAACTGGTTTGTTTGGGGAGCGTGGCAACGTGGAGGAGGGTAGGAGGGTGTGTAGAGAGGGGGAAGTGTGCCGGAGGATCGCTTCTCTTCACTGCGTTCAGGCACATGCAATTCAAGTTTTGGCACCAATGGGCAGCATTGTCACATAGTTGGAGCTCATTGCCTGTCTCAGCATAACCTGTATCTAAGTTCATACAGGGGCTGCGAGTCATCTGGGCTCAGCAGGTTAAACTCTGGCAGCTGGGTCCTGGTGCCATTACTGAGTTGATTACTTACAAAGTTGCTGCTTGTGCACATGTTTGACACTCATCACATACACTACATACATACCTTAGACACATAGTTCGCACATCAGGCAGTTTGACGAAAAAAAAAAAAAAAAAAAAAGGGGTACAAGTGGATTGTTAAATAAAGTTAAAAAAAAAAAAAAAAAAAACTTTATCCACCAAGCTTCATCCATACACCTCTAGCATAGGTTCATCCGCCAATACAGCTACACGCTCGCACGACATACACACCCCGTTTCATCTCGTAGACTAGTGTCATACGTCATACGGTCTGTTTTCCACAAATCCTATACTTACATACATCACCTACCACGTCTGTAGGTTCTTTAGCCCGCAGTATTCGTTTTTAATTAATCTGCCACGTCACAGATTCACACAAACTCGGGATCGCTTCATACGTCAGTGGAAACAACTATCATACTCCCTGTCAGCCTCGCAGGCTTTTCGTTCAATCGTTTCACGCTGCTTACTTACAAAGTTGCTGCTTGTGCACATGTTTGACACTCATCACATACACTACATACATACCTTAGACACATAGTTCGCACATCAGGCAGTTTGATGAAAAAAAGGGTACAAGTGGATTATTAAATAAAGTAAAAAAAAAAAAAAAGAGTGGGTTGTTCAAATAAAGAAAAAAAAAAAAAAGGGTACAAGTGGATTGTTAAATAAATAAAAAATAAAAAAAAAAAACTTTATCCACCAAGCTTCATCCATACACCTCTAGCATAGGTACATCCGCCAATACAGCTACACGCTCGCACGACATACACACCCCGTTTCATCTCGTAGACTAGTGTCATACGTCATACGGTCTGTTTTCCACAAATCCTATACTTACATATATCGCCTACCACGTCTGTAGGTTCTTTAGCCCGCGGTATTCGTTTTAATTAATCTGCCACGTCACAGATTCACACAAACTCGGGCTCGCTTCATACATCAGTGGAAACGACTATCATACTCCCTGTCAGCCTCGAAGGCTTTTCGTTCAATCGTTTCACGCTGCTGGGGGGGGGGGGGGGGGGGGGAAGGGGAGGGGCTTAGATTCCGTCATTTTGTTTGTCAGCTTACGGGCAGCAGGTCGTAGGGTTAACAGGTTGTTTTTTTTTTGTTTTTTATTGTTGTTGTTTTGTGGTGTTGTTGTGTTGTTTGCAGTGGTCTACGCCATCTGCAACTTCAGCCAGTGCAGGCTCCTGCATGTCTGTGCCACATGTTTTAGGGCACATCCGGTCACGGTCTGCACATTGAAGCCGGCGTGACTGAGCCGGGTGAATGTGGAGGTACTAGACCAGCTGCTGCAGCTTCATCCGGTTCAGCCGTTCCGTACATTCCTGGTGGAAGGGTTTCACGGGGGTTTCACACTGGGCTCATCAACCTGCCCCAGCAGACTCATGAATGCCCCAACTTGCAGTCGGCTTCTAAACATGCTGGTCTGGCGGATTCACTCTTGGCAGTTGAGCTGGACAAGGGTTTCATCATTGTCCTTTCCAGTCCCCTCCTTTCTGCACTTGGAGGGTGAGCCCGGTGGGGGTGGTGCAGGGAAAATATTCCAATAAATTTTGTTTGATTCATGATTTGTCTGCTACACATTCTTCCCACGTTCCTAGTCTCAACTCGTTGATTCCGTCCGAGGAATTTTCCTTGAAGTATACTTCCGTAGACCAGGCTATCCAGGTCATTCTTCAGACAGGCATGGGGGCTTGGCTGTCCAAAGCAGATGTCTCTGATGCGTTCAAACTGCTGCCCATTAGCCCATCTCTCTGGCAGTGGCATGGCATCAAATGGAGAGATGCGTACTATTCGCCACCAAGTTGACGTTGGTACCTAGAGCAGCCCCAGTCTGTTGACAGGTTAGCGCAGGCACTGGAATGGATTTTGTTGGAACAGGGTTGCCAGAATGTCATTCACTACCTGGATGATTTTCTGTTGATCGAAGAACCCTCACAGGCACCTGTTGACTTGCAGGTTCTTGCAGGTCTTCAAGGAGTCAAACATTCCAGTGGCCGAACACAAAACAGAAGGGCCTGCGCAGGTTGTCACGTTCTTGGGGATCTCTCTGGATTCACGTGCCATGTCAGCCAGTCTGCCACAAGACAAACTCGACAGAATCAAATCAGGTGTCCGTTCCTTGCTCATGTCTCAGGTTTGCACCAAGAGAGAATTGCAGTCTCTGTTGGGCATGTTATACTTTGCCATGAGGATCATTCCTCAGGGTAGATCATTCATTTCAAGATTGCTAGTCTTATTACAACAGACCAGTGATTTGGACGCATCAGTGCATCTTAATGCGAACGCCCGAGCAGATCTGTTCATGTGGGACAGATTTCTCAGTGGGTGGAACGGCATTTCCATGGTTATTCCGAGGGCCACTTCTGATTCTCCACACGTATTTTCAGACGCGGCTGCCTCGGTAGGTTTCGCGGCCATATTTGGCTCACATTGGTGCGCCGGCTCATGGCCCACACACGTGCTACAGTTGCCGGGGTTTTCTCAGATGTCGGCATTGTTCGAGATCTATCCTATCGTAGCAGCTGCTATAGTCTGGGGGCATAGGTGGTCGGGTCACACGGTGGTTTTCCACACTGACAACATGGCGACCGCAGAGATCATTAACAAGGGCAGATCTAAATCGTTACTCATCATGTCTTTCATGCGTAGATTGACCTGGATAGCTCTGGAACAGGGGTTTCATTTTCATGCCCTGTTTTTGGACGGGGTCAGCAACGTTGCAGCTGATGCTTTATCTCGTTTTGATTTTCTCGCTTTTTCTTACAGAACCCAGAAGCAGACTCAGTGGGCACCCCGGTACCGGACTGGCGGCTGCTGGTCTTGGATTAGACTCTCTGATAGGGGTCGCCAGTTCACTCATTACCAAGTCTTTGTCGGCCAGTACGTTGCGGTCGTACCGCCGAGCGTGGGTGGTTTTTCGAACTTTAAGTTGGCATATCCTAGAGGTGACACAGGTCAGGTCAAGTATATGGTGGCTTTCGTGTCTTATTGTCATTCGGTATTGGCTTTATCCTATAACACCATTAGGCTATATTTGGCTGGGGTGCAGCATTTTTTTGGCACTTCAAGAGCCAGACAGACCCTCTATATTTTCAGCTCACCCGATCAAGGCCATCCTCAGAGGCATTCAAAAAAGCCAGGTCACGGTCAAGTTGGTCCGTCGACCTATTAAGGGGGACACGTTTCATAGCCTGTCGGAAGTTCTCACATTGTCACCATTCGGAGTCCTTCCCAGCCTGGTGATCAAGGCGGCGATGTACTTGGCGTTTTACGGGTTTTTAAGACCAGGTGAAGTGACACAGGCCAGACAAGGGGCGGTGGCTCTCCGCAAGGGAGATTTAGTCAGGATGGGCAGTAACTCATTTGCAGTTGCCTCACAACAGAACAAGGCAGGTAGGTCCCGGCCATGTAGTTAAGTTCTTCCAGACCACAAACGCATGGTGTCCAGTGACAGTCTTGGACAACCTCTTGCTGGCCCTCAGTCTTCACAGCCCCACCGACCCATTACTTCCATTCCCTGTTGGTCCACTGACGTCCAGCCAGTTCATCAAACATATTCGCATCCTGTTGACCAGTGTAGGATTGAATCCGGCTCAATTCTCGGGGCATTCTTTCCGCATCGGTGCGGCATCCGCAGCGTCCAAGCATGGAGTCCCTGTGCATATCATTAAACACTTGGGGCGCTGGCGCTCGGGGTGCTTTGTACGGTATATCCCGGAGCCACAAGCGGAGCTGGTCCAAGCATTCAGTACATTGGCAGAGTAGCACCTCAGGCCAATCCTTCCCTCACTGGTGGATTTTGCCCCCTTTTGCAGGCATACCGACCTAGTGAGGCCAAGGCACACCTCAGGCCAATTAGGTAGGGGGGTGGTGGTTGGGCATCTTCCACTCGTTTAGGTCCTGACCACAAGTATTAAGGCTGGCCGCAGGCTAGCCTGGATTTGTGGGAGGGGCCGGTACCTGTCTTAAGCAGTCTGGCTCTCCCAGGCAGCACGTCGGCATTCGGACGTCCCCTGCCCACCCATTCCCATTCTTCATTCAGTCATTCAACCATCACATTCAGGGTATGCCCCCTTTTGCAGGCATACCGACCTAGTGAGGCCAAGGCACACCTCAGGCCAATTAGGTAGGGGGGTGGTGGTTGGGCATCTTCCACTCGTTTAGGTCCTGACCACAAGTGCTTTTGGCCAGGCACGCTACATTTCCCTGACGGCACACTGGGTGAACGTTGTGGAGGAGGTGAGCGAGTCATACCATGGGATGGCACAGGTGCTACTGACGCCAAGGATTGCAGGCCCTACATCCATCAGGATTTCTGCCACCACCTACATTAGTTGCTGCAACCTCCCTTCTCCTCCTCCACCTCCTCCTCCAATTCCACCTCTGAATTCTCATCTTGCAGCACCAGTCAGCCATCAGTCAGTAGCTGGAAGCAGTGCAGCACTTCAGTGGGGAAACGGCAACAGGCCCGGCTAAAACTAATTTTCTTAGGTGACAAACAGCACACCGCCGCAGAGCTGTGGCAGGGTATAAGGGACCAGACTGAGATGTGTCTCTCGCCACTCAACCTTCAACCAGGCATGGTTGTGTCTGATAATCGCCGTAACTTGGTGGCGGCTTTGGAGCTTGGCAAGCTCACACACATACCATGCCTAGCCCACGTGTTCAACTTAGTGGTTCAGTGGTTTCTCAAAACCTACCCCAATTTGCCTGAGCTACTGGTGAAGGTGCGCTGCGTGTGTGCACATTTCCGAAAGTCATCTACAGCTGCCGCCGTCTGGCAACGCTGCAGCAGCGCTTGCAATTGCCAGCTCACCGACTTTTGTGCGATGTGAGCTCACGCTGGAACTCCTCGTTCCATATGTTGGCCAGGCTTTGTGAGCAGCAGTGGGCAATAGTGGAATACCAGCTGCAACATGGTCGTCGCCTTTACAGTCAGCTTCCGCTCTTCACAAGTGACGAGTGGGCATGGATGTCTGACCTCTGTGAGGTTTTAAGAAACCTTGAGGAATCAACACAGATGGTGAGCGGCAATGCCGTTATTATCAGCGTAACCATCCCACTTCTGTGTCTACTGAAATGCTAGCTGCTCACAATGAAGGTGGACGCTTTGCATGTAGAACAGGTGGACATGGGGGAAGACAGTACACTGGGTGATAGCCAGACCACCCTCAGTTCATCTTCTCAGCGCAAATTTGATGATGAAGAAGAGGAAGAGCAGTCGATGGTTTCCTCTGCTACAGAAGGTAGTACCCATAGTAGGTTTATTCCATCTGTTCAGCTTGGATGGACCGAAGAAGAGGATGAGGAAATTGAGAGTCATCCTCATCATGAGGACAGCAAAGTCTTGTCTGTTGGGACTCTAGCACACATGGCTGGCTTTATGTTATGCTGCCTTTCCTGTGACCCTCGCGTTATACGCATTTTGGCCAACACTGATTACTGGTTGTTCATCCTTCTCAACCCCCGCTACAAAGAGAACTTCTCATCTCTCATTCCTGTGGTGGAGAGGACTAGCAAAATATCCGCACATCCGCCTGTCAACGGAAAATGCTGACAGGTTGACTCTTAGCAAACTGAACAAAGTCTGGATTGCCCCTGACTTCTCTACTCCACCAGAGGAAAGCGGCTGAACATAAAGGCACTTTAAATGTGGCTTTTATGGTGTATTGAATACACTGTATTCCATTGCACCCCTTCCACCATAGAAAAGGGTATATGGTTCAATCTTCCTTTTCTCGTCCTTCTCCACCATAGCAACATGCTTATTAGGCTGCCCTAGCTCCTAATGTTTTAGAGGGTCAGCTCAGCAGCAGACCCTCACCACTAATGTTTTAGATGGTCAGATCAGCAGCAGGCCCTCGTCCATAATGTTTTAGATGGTCAGCTCAGCAGCAGACCCTCACCCCTAATGTTTTAGAAGGTCAGATCAGCAGCAGGCCCTCGCCCCTAATGTTTTTGAGTGTCACCAGCAGGCCATCAATCATAATTTTTCAAGGGTGTGTATGATGCCCTCCTTTATATGTAATAAAGGGTGTATTGGAGTGCCAGTTCCTTGCAATTTTTGGCAGCCCTTTCACTTAGTGCATAGGCTTCATGAGTGTAGGAGTCCCACTACCTGTACAATTGTACCACAATGTGAATCAGTGAGGCCCTCCCTTATGTCAGGGTTTGACAAATTTCCTTGGAATCTAGGAGCCAGCTAAAAAAAATGTATTATTTTTTTTTACCTTTTTATAAAGCCTTATTTTCAGCGACAAAAATAACACCTCTTAAATTAACCACCTCAGCCCCCCTAGCTTAAACACCCTTAATGACCAGGCCACTTTTTACACTTCTGACCTACACTACTTTAACCGTTTATTGCTCGGTCATGCAACGTACCACCCAAATGAATTTTACCTCCTTTTCTTCTCACTAATAGAGCTTTCATTTGGTGGTATTTCATTGCTGCTGACATTTTTACTTTTTTTGTTATTAATCGAAATGTAACAATTTTTTTGCAAAAAAATGACATTTTTCACTTTCAGTTGTAAAATTTTGCAAAAAAAACATGTCTTTGATAAAAAAAAATGTTTGGGTAAAAAAAAAAAAATGGTTTGGGTAAAAGTTATAGCGTTTACAAACTATGGTACAAAAATGTGAATTTCCGCTTTTTGAAGCAGCTCTGACTTTCTGAGCACCTGTCATGTTTCCTGAGGTTCTACAATGGCCAGACAGTACAAACACCCGACAAATGACCCCATTTTGGAAAGTAGACACCGTAAGGTATTTGCTAATGGGCATAGTGAGTTCATAGAACTTTTTATTTTTTGTCACAAGTTAGTGGAAAATGATGATTTATTTTTATTTTTTTTCCTTACAAAGTCTCATATTCCACTAACTTGTGACAAAAAATAAAAACTTCTATGAACTCACTATGCCCATCAGCGAATACCTTGGGGTGTCTTCTTTCCAAAATGGGGTCACTTGTGGGGTAGTTATACTGCCCTGGCATTCTAGGGGCCCAAATGTGTTGTAAGTAGTTTGAAATCAAAATGTGTAAAAAATGGCCGGTGAAATCCGAAAGGTGCTCTTTGGAATGTGGGCCCCTTTGCCCACCTAGGCTGCAAAAAAGTGTCACACATGTGGTATCTCCGTACTCAGGAGAAGTTGGGCAATGTGTTTTGGGGTGTCATTTTACATATACCCATGCTGGGTGAGATAAATATCTTGGTCGAATGCCAACTTTGTATAAAAAAATGGGAAAAGTTGTCTTTTGCCAAGATATTTCTCTCACCCAGCATGGGTATATGTAAAATGACACCCCAAAACACATTGCCCAACTTCTCCTGAGTACGGAGATACCACATGTGTGACACTTTTTTGCAGCCTAGGTGGGCAAAGGGGCCCACATTCCAAAGAGCACATTTCGAATTTCACCGGCCATTTTTTACACATTTTGATTTCAAACTACTTACCACACATTTGGGCCCCTAGAATGCCAGGGCAGTATAACTACCCCACAAGTGACCCCATTTTGGAAAGAAGACACCCCCAGATATTCGCTGATGGGCATAGTGAGTTCATGGAAGTTTTTATTTTTTGTCACAAGTTAGTGGAATATGAGACTTTGTAAGAAAAAATAAAAATAAAAAATCATAATTTTCCGCTAACTTGTGACAAAAAATATAAAATTCTAGGAACTCTCCATGCCCCTCACGGAATACCTTGGGGTGTCTTCTTTCCAAAATGGGGTCACTTGTGGGGTAGTTATACTGCCCTGGCATTTTCCAGGGGCCCTAATGTGTGGTAAGTAGGTAAATGACCTGTGAAATCCTAAAGGTGCTCTTTGGAATGTGGGCCCCTTTGCCCACCTAGGCTGCAAAAAAGTGTCACACATGTGGTATCGCCGTATTCAGAAGAAGTTGGGCAATGTGTTTTGGGGTGTCTTTTTACATATACTCATGCTGGGTGAGAGAAATATCTCGGCAAAAGACAACTTTTCCCATTTTTTATACAAAGTTGGCATTTGACCAAGATATTTATCTCACCTAGCATGGGTATATGTAAAATGACACCCCAAAACACATTGCCCAACTTCTTCTGAGTACGGCGATACCAGATGTGTGACACTTTTTTGCAGCCTAGATGCTTAAAGGGGCCCACATTCCTTTTATGAGGGCATTTTTAGACATTTGGATCCCAGACTTCTTCTCACACTTTAGGGCCCCTAGAATGCCAGGGCAGTATAAATACCCCACATGTGACCCCATTTTGGAAAGAAGACACCCCAAGGTATTCAATGAGGGGCATGGCGAGTTCATAGAATTTTTTTTTTTTTGGCACAAGTTAGCGGAAATTGATATATATTTTTTTTTCTCACAAAGTCTCCCTTTCCGCTAACTTGGGACAAAAATTTTAATCTTTCATGGACTCAATATGCCCCTCACGGAATACCTTGGGGTGTCTTCTTTCCGAAATGGGGTCACATGTATTTATACTGCCCTGGCATTCTAGGGGCCCTAAAGCGTGAGAAGAAGTCTGGAATATAAATGTCTAAAAAATTTTACGCATTTGGATTCCGTGAGGGGTATGGTGAGTTCATGTGAGATTTTATTTTTTGACACAAGTTAGTGGAATATGAGACTTTGTAAGAAAAAAAATAATAATTTCCTCCTAACTTTGGCCAAACAAATGTCTGAATGGAGCCTTACAGGGGGGTGATCAATGACAGGGGGGTGATCAATGACAGGGGGGTGATCAGGGAGTCTATATGGGGTGATCACCCCCCTGTCATTGATCACCCCCCTGTAAGGCTCCATTCAGACGTCCGTATGTGTTTTGCGGATCCGATCCATGTATCAGTGGATCCGTAAAAATCATACGGACATCTGAATGCAGCCTTACAGGGGGGTGATCAATGACAGGGGGGTGATCAATGACAGGGGGGTGATCAGGGAGTCTATATGGGGTGATCACCCCCCTGTCATTGATCACCCCCCTATAAGGCTCCATTCAGTTGTCCGTATGCGTTTTGCAGATCCGATCCATGTATCAGTGGATCCGTAAAAATCATACGGACATCTGAATGCAGCCTTACAGGGGGGTGATCAATAAAAGGGGGGTGATCAATGACAGGGGGGTGATCAGGGAGTCTATATGGGGTGATCACCCCCCTGTCATTGATCACCCCCCTATAAGGCTCCATTCAGTTGTCCGTATGCGTTTTGCGGATCCGATCCATGTATCAGTGGATCCGTAAAAATCATACGGACATCTGAATGCAGCCTTACAGGGGGGTGATCAATGACAGGGGGGGTGATCACCCCATATAGACTCCCTGATCACCCCCCTGTCATTGATCACCCCCCCTGTCATTGATCACCCCCCCTATAAGGCTCCATTCAGATGTCCGTATGTGTTTTGTGCATCCGATCCATGTAACAGTGGATCCGTAAAAATCATACGGACATCTGAATGCAGCCTTACAGGGGGGTGATCAATGACAGGGGGGTGATCAGGGAGTCTATATGGGGTGATCAGGGGTTCATAAGGGGTTAATAAGTGACAGGGGGGGTGTACTGTAGTGTAGTGGTGTTTGGTGCTACTTTACTGAGCTACCTGTGTCCTCTGGTGGTCGATCCAAACAAAAGGGACCACCAGAGGACCAGGTATATTAGACGCTGTTATCAAAACAGCGTCTAATATACCTGTTAGGGGTTAAAAAAATCGCATCTCCAGCCTGCCAGCGAACGATCGCCGCTGGCAGGCTGGAGATCCACTCGCTTACCTTCCGATCCTGTGAACGCGCGCGCCTGTGCGCGCGCGCTCGCAGGAAATCTCGCGTCTCGCGAGATGACGCGTAGATGCGTGACTCTGCGCAGGGCTGCCGCCTCCGGAACGCGATCCTGCGTTAGGCGGTCCGGAGGCGGTTAACATATAAAGTCTAGAACCAAACAACATGGGCTTAACAAGATAATGAAAATATTATGATGTGACACACCAGATTTTTTTTATGAAATAGATCTTTTTTTTCCACTTGGCTTTTTGTGGCCATGAACATGCCTTGTATTTTTTTAATTAAAGTACCAATGGTCAACAGCCTTTGCAGGATCAAACTCCTTCATAGATGGTCCATTCATGTTGATCATTAACAAATTACCTAAACTTTTTTGCTGCATTGATGATCTGAACTTATTTTCATTTTCTGAAGTCCCAAAGAAAGATGTTTGCATTTTAGTACGTTATTACTTAGTGGCATGGTCTCCCAAAAAATTATAGCTTTTTTTTTAAAAAGCACTGCACCCCATCTTGTTAGTAACCCTGATGTGTATCTTTACAGATGCACACAAGTTTACACAAACGTTTGCCTCTCGGCTTTTGCCCATTAACTTTCTAAGATGCCAAAGTAGATTAAAAAAAAAACGCTAAATCAGTGAATCAACTTGCACTTGTCACATCGGACTAATAAGTAACATCTCCTTGTGGGTCCCCCTCTCCCCGTACAGTATACCATCTCCCTGTGGCTGCCCCGTGCTAAATAACATGACCCATGAAGTATAGCGGCAGCACCTCACCAGTCACCATAACCAGTTCACAACATTACTGACATTTCTCCATGGTGAAAATCTATCAGACGTTTGTGGGAAATGCATTGGTTTTATACCCAAACTATTTGCAGATATGACTTCATGCTCTGTTTCTGCTGACGGAAAATGACTAGACAAATGAGTATTTCCCCAATCGATGCTCCAAACTTTTGCCAGTTTTGTTTTGTCTGCACTGCCGTAACAGCAGCCAAGTTAACCAAACGCTGTATGTTGCCTCCTTACACAGAACACTTCCGTAGAGATGTGACACCCCCTCCTGCTGGAATACGAATGTGTTTGTGACGAATCTGGTTACCTTATTAATATAACTAACCACATCCCACTTTGCCGCCCGCCTATTAGGGCATGTTCAGAAGAAGGATTTTGGGGAGCAGATCTGATGCTGAAAACTGGACCGAACATGCGCTGAAATTGCCTCCCACCATTTTCAATCGGAGGCTGGGCCACAGTTCACGTGGCCAAGGATTTTTGGCCCTTCCGCACGCACTCACAAAGCCGCAGTGGGAGTATGCTTGCGGTTTAGCTCCATTCAAATGGAGCTAAACCTACAGTTGGTCCGCGTGAAAACCCACAGCAGCTGTTTCTGCCGTCAGATGCGCAGCAGATTTCATCATGGATTGGGTTTCTGCTGTGGGTTTTCATGCTCTGCTATAGGGTTAATTCCATTGTGAGGGTACAGTGCCAAGAACAAGGTGCCTGTACATTTTAGGTGGGGTCTTAAAAACCGTGAGGCAAAACCCTGGGCCACATAGAAACTGCAGCACAACCTCCTATTGGAAACAATGACAGGTGGCTTCAGCCAAGTTACACTGAAACCTGCGCTCAAAATCCGACATCTGAACATAACCCACACGCTGCAAATTTTTGTTGCAGAATTTTCCGTAACTGAAAATCAGTTCCATTCATCAGAAATGGGGCAAGCAGAAACCCATGTGCTCGCTGCCCCATTCAAAAGAATAGAACTGATTTTCAGAAGCAGAAAATTCTGCAAACAGGAACGTGTGGAGCCTGTCTGGCAGTGTGGGGAGGCCAAGAGGCTCCATACTAGAGACCTGTATAAACTCCAAATTCAAGGCTCCGCCGAGCGCATGATACCAAATGCAGTTTGTGGATCCAGCCCCCCACTCATCGTTCGGATGCACAGAGCTAAAGGACTGCATACATACAGTGCTTTCAGTGGGGCAATGTCTATGGGGACCTCACGACTCTCCCCCAACATTATTAGCGGTTGATCCATTTACTGTCTCAGGAGATAACCACCACTGGTTCTTCTCCTCAACCCCCACTGAAAGCACATACTGTTCATACATATATGGGGGAGTCAGGGGAGACTGAGGGTATATGGCACCTCAAGATATGTAGAATCTGCCCTCATGTGTAAGGTAAGGGGCGCCCCAGACGCCATGACAGCAGCGGCTCCTACCTGCTCCGTCCCTCTCCGGCACCTCCCCGTCTCCATCTGACATCTCCCAAGCAGCTCACCTCGTCCTGCAGTCGCAGAGTCACAGTTCTGAGGAGGAGGAGACGCGCCACAGCGATGAGGAGCCTGAGCGGTACGACGAGGACAGCCTGAGCCAGTTGCGGTCCTCTTCACTGTAGTCTGGGGCGGGAAGCTTGAGGGGCGGGCCTAGTAGACGCGGATTCCTGCATGACGCCGCATCTACTCTAAACTTAAAGTGATACTGCGCCCGGCTGCTGGTGTGCTGGACCTATTTTCAAGCAGGTGCCAGGACAAAATTCCTGATCGCCATGGCGACCTGGCGCCTGGGATTTGTCGAGCCCTGCTTTATGTGATATACAGGTTGTATCGGAGTGCCTCTTCCTTGTAATTTTTGGCAGCACTTGCACTTTATATACAAGTAAATATACAGGAAAGAATGTTTCCTAACATTTTTTCCTCTAAAATCGTTTTTATCTTCAGTTTTGTGCGTATTATTGTCAGTCTGTAAAAGTGGTGTACTACTCGGACAACATTGTTCCCAGCAGCGACCTGGGAGTCCAAGATGCATCCAGACATCGTCCCCATGCTGTTCCCGAACCATTTCGGTGGTGTTTCTGTCAATTTCTGACCTTTTCGTGTGAACCAGACACCCTCCCCTCTTCAGAGCAGGGGGTGCCTGGTTTAATGCTCTGGTTCTCCCATTGACTCTCAAAGTGTTCTACTCAAGCACCAGAGCACCCGAGCACTTTGGTGCTCGATCAACACTAGTAGGCATGACTGTAGTTCAGCTACCTTGTCATTAGATGCTGTGATCCTAACGGATAACCCCTTTAAGCCTTTAGTGCATGTAGGCATATGTCTACATACACATTCAGTGGTATATCTAAGGTGTTTGGCACCTGGGGTGGGTCCTTTCTCCGGCACATCCCCGCCTTACTTTAAAACACTGCGCTCCCTCACAGTAGCTCCCTGGTGCTCTAGTAATGAGTGCTTCCAACTGTATTGATGGAAGCGCTCACTGCATCTGGCACCCCCTTGAAAGCTGACACCTGGGGCGAACCCCAAACCCCCTGCCTTGGCACGTTACTGTACGCCACTGTTCACATGCATTATAAGTTAAGGCATTTGAAGGAACATGTACATTTAAATGCATCTACGGGACCACTAAGCCATGTGCAAATATCACAGCAGGAGTGCAACTGTGATTTACTCCGATGCTGCCTGTTTAACCCCTTAGATCAATGGTATTTACAGAGCTTCCTCTGTAAGCCCATGGACGTTTCAGTGATCCTTCGTTGCCAATGGTCCCAAATTTGCAGGGACTGTCTTCGATTTTTAGACAGAGTCCCAACAAATTCAGACTGTCCCGGGCCAAAAATAGGCAAGGCTAATGATAACTCTGCTCATAAGTGGGCTTTTCTGGTTGCAGCTGGGGTGTTCTCAGGGTGGGATTTTGGATGTCCTGATTTTACCAACTTAAACATTGGTAAGTATGGTGACCAAGTTTATGCATACTGATTACCATGGCATGTCATAGGCCTGAGAAAAGTCCCTAGGTCTGCCACAGGTGAAAGCCACTATCAGGCTATACTGCTTTGGAATACTAAATATTTCAAAGCATTATATCAGTATTTAAATGATCTTAGCTTTAAAGAGGCCCTGTGACCATTCTTGACATGTCTGCTTTAGTAAATAATTCCCCATAAAAAAAGAGTTCTGGAACAACTTTTCTTATAACTCTAATTTGTGACATTTCTCAGATTTTCCTCCTAAATACTTATGAATCAAATAAAAATTGTCTGTTAGGTTATAATCATTTGTCTGTCTATTTCGGCAGAGGAACAGCCTGCTGGAGTTCATCATATCTGGCATAGCCGGATACTTCCTCTCCCTGCCGCAGCCCATTGACTATAATGGGACCCAGCTAGGATCCGGCCTGTTTCCGGTGCTGAGATTTTGCCAGGCAAAAACCGGTGCAAGAAGGCTGCCAGGTGATTTTACCACTAGTGTGAAACTAGCCTTACCAGAACCCTTGTCACAATAGTGTATCCCTGCAAAGTCTGTCTCTGTCAGCACTGTATGTACAATGACCAGCTTTTAATGCAACAAAGACTGTTGGTAAGTAGGGATTAACCCCTGGGGAAAGGGGGCACCCGGTCAGGCCTATTAAAAACCATTTACCTTAAATAAGAGACTGACAACCATATTCCTTTTAATGCTGGGTGATGATCGGCCACAGCTTTCTTTATTTTGCAATAACACCATAAACTGTAAATGGCGCAGTATGCCAGCCGCTTGGCCTCCCAGCGGGCAAGTCTGCCTTGTGCCATAACCAATTCCAACTGAATTAATTATATACCGCCAGCTGTGACTTGTATTCAAATGTCAATATAATCCAAGTTCTTATTCATTCATTTCTATATATTATTTATTTATTTTTTTAAATTTTTTTAAAACATAAATATAACCTCATGTGAGGAAAAATACGGACCCGGTCCGTCAAACCACCACTATTTCACAGGGAGGGCGGGAGGGAAACCAGATCATCCACCGTCAAGAGGAAGTGACGGGGGCGAGTTCGAGGATATATAGCCCCCAGCACCGCCCCTTCCCCTGATGTAATCATTGGAAGGCTTTCCATTTAACCCCTTCAACTCCTTCTCCTCCCACCATGCTCCTAACTCCTAATCAGGAGTTAGGAGGCAAAGGGAATTAGGAAGGACCCCCCAGTCTCTTATCAACCTCCTTAAAGGGTTTCTATCACTTCGTATGCCATAATTAGCTCTCAGACACTAGCGATCCGCTAGTGTCTGCTCTGGCCAACCATCCTAATATAAGAGCTTTTTGGGCAGCCGTTTTGCTAAAAAAATAACTTTTATAAATATGCTAATGAGCCTCTAGGTGCTATGTGGGCGTCATTAGCACCTAGAGGCTCCGTCTACCTTCATACACAGCCACCGCCCAGCGCGTCCCTCCAGCCCGCCCATCTCCTGATGAATGCGATCCTCCGTGTGACGCAACGGACGAATTCTCGCGCATGCGCCGTGCGCGGCTGTATTCGGCGCATGCGCAGAGAATGTCTGACCGCTTCCCTGCTCAGACATCTCCACTGCGCCTGTTCCTTGGAGCACTATGACATCATCGGCGCAGGCGCAGTGGAGATGTCTGAGCAGGGAAGCGGTCAGACATTCTCTGCGCATGCGCCGAATACAGCCGCGCACGGCGCATGCGCGAGAATTCGTCCGTTGCGTCACACGGAGGATCGCATTCATCAGGAGATGGGCGGGCTGGAGGGACGCGCTGGGCGGTGGCTGTGTATGAAGGTAGACGGAGCCTCTAGGTGCTAATGACGCCCACATAGCACCTAGAGGCTCATTAGCATATTTATAAAAGTTATTTTTTTAGCAAAACGGCTGCCCAAAAAGCTCTTATATTAGGATGGTTGGCCAGAGCAGACACTAGCGGATCGCTAGTGTCTGAGAGCTAATTATGGCATACGAAGTGATAGAAACCCTTTAAGCAGTCGGGCGCTTACCATACTGTGAAAAAATGTCATATTACCGTATGACTATGTGATGTTCAACCTTTAACTCTATATAAGAGGTCTGTCCTTCTGATATTAACTAGTAGGGGACTTATATTGTTAGAATCATGTTGTTTTTCCATACTGAGATACGCAAGCTGTAAAATGTAGGGAGAGGAGAGAAAGAGTAAGTGAAAAGAGAAAAGAAATACTCTATTATACAGGGAGACAGAGCACAGAGACTGAGCAGACTGCATCTCCCAACTGTGCTCACTTCAGCATCACCGAGGCACATCCCTGCGGCAGAACCATCCACTTTTGGGTAGAGCAAAGAAGACAGGAAAAATAATTAGAAGAAGATTCATAAGGGAGAAGTGAAATAAGGCAGACAGAACCTGAATGGCACAGAAAAAGGGAACATGATGTGAGGGAAAGAACATAGAGGAGGCATGTACACTGATGCATGTTGTGTGGTATAGCTTGATAGAGGAAAGGGGTAGTGAGAAGCCTGAGCCAGGGAGGGAGTGAACTGTATGCAGTGGTGATATGAGGAGGGGTGTCAGCAGAGAGACGTATGTGCACAGAATAAAGCAGTGAGCTACACAGGGAGGGGACTGCAAATAGACCATTCCTGCCTGCTTGTTGGCTGCAGGGTGAGGGTGCAAGAAAGAGGGACAGCAGAAGGAGGTGGTGGTTGGAACCAGGGCTGAGAAACAGGTGAAAGAGGGAAGGTGGGCTGCAAACAAAGTGAATGTGACTGACAAGCAAATATATTAATGGGTGAAATACTGAGCAGGAAACTGGATATGGGTGAAATGAAATATCCTTAGAAAGGCAGGAGGCAAAAAAAAAAAAAACATGAGACAGAATGGGAGAGAGAGAGGGTGATAACATTGTGTGGTTAAATAGGGTAACGAGGAAAAGTGCGTGACAGAGAAATAAGAGATAGAGGGAAAAGGGATTGGAGGGTAGGAAGGAACTGAGAGGGAGGGAATGATGGTGCAGCCTGTAGACAGACAGAGGTGATGTAAATACCTGGAGGGGAAGAGAGGGAGCGAAGGAAAAAGGGTAGGAAAAGAGAAGACACGCTCCTGCTGCAGTATGATGGGGAACTCACCGCACAAACAGAGGAGCAAGAAGCATCACAGAATGCAGCCGGCAACAGGTACAAGTCTTCATCTTGCTCCATTCCCAACCTTACCCTCAAATCTGGATGTCAATGACTGTAGTTAAGCTGCCAATATCTTACTGACACGAGGTGGATTAATGCAGACTCTTGTGTGGAAAGCTATTTTAAATACTGTCGTAGGTGTGAAAATATGATACTGTAAAATGCTGCTGCTCTTGTAAACATTGTATTCTCATATGCTTTTCCCTATTGATTACCTTTATATTACAGCATGATCATGCAGCCTATGTACCATTTATGGAGGCCGCAGCATGACATGTTTAGAATTCTGCCTCCAGATGATGTGTGTCCACCTATACCCACTTAATTCATTGGCTTTACCTAATATAGCACAACTTCTAGATTACAAACAGGGCTACAGTGTATAAGCTCACTAATTCATTTCACTTGGCATTTAGTAGATTGGTTAGCATCGATTGATCTATTGTTTTGCAGTCAGCAGAAGAACATGCACAGCAACTGTTCACGCTAAAGCATAAGTTAAAGGGGTTTTCCCATCATATACAACGGGGGTATATCGCTAGGATATGCCCCCATTTTCTGATAGGTGTGGGTCCCACCTCTGAGACCCGCACCTACAAAGAGAACGGAGCGGGGAAATGTATGGAGGGCGCACTCACATGCGCAGCCGCCCTCCATTCATTTAAATGGGGCCGCTGAAAAGGGTTGAGCTATTTCCGTCGGACCCATAGAAATGAATGGGAACAGGGGCCGCGCCACAGCTGTCCCTGCTCCGTTTTCCTTGTAGGTGCACCTATCAGACAATAGGGGCATATTCTAGCGATATGCCCCCATTGTATATGATGGGAATACCCCTTTAAAGAAGCACTGCCACACAAAATGTTATTCTCTGACTTCTTAGAAAGGTACATGATGTAAACTGTAGTAAATGTAATTTTCATACCAGTGACTATATTTGTGAGTCATTCAGTCCCTTCTGATCCTCAGCTGTGTCCTGTGACCAACACTCTGACTTATGTGTGGACAGGAAGTCAGTTTCTCTATGTATTCCAATGGGAGCCTCTATGTCAGTCTCATAGGAATTAATAGAGGAGTATATGACTTCCTGTTCTGTGTCAGTTGGAGATAAGAGTGCTGGTCACATGACACAGCTAAGCATCAGAAGGGAGGTTATAACTCACAAATATAGTCACAGGTAGGAAAATTACCTTCACTACAATTTATACCATGTACATTTCTAACAGGCCAGAGAATAGGAGTACTACTTTAACAGAGGAGAAAACAGGCCCGTCTCATGTAGAAAATGGTCTAAATGTAAGACAGCTAGGAAGCTGTCTTACAAAGAAGCGGCAGTGGATCCGCCAAAGATATGTAGAGGTCGATGCCTCTTCATAACCCCGGTGGATCCACCGCCAGGTATAGGGCTTATTTAGACAGGTGTCTAAAACGCCAGTCTTAATAAATGTGCCCTTAATTTCATATATGCCGTAAAACAAACCAAGAATCTTTGTTCTCATACTTACTGCAGTCTTTTCGTTATACTTTTCCCCCACTCTTTGTTTGGCCACAAAATGGCTTTAAAAACTGAGCCAAAACTTTGTGAATGTGGCCTAAATTTTGCCATCTTCCATAAAGTTGTTACAAATTTTGTTAATCCATTATTCAATTATATCTGTGTCAGCCTTGGTGCCTAAGGCTTATAAAAATAAATTATTCTGGGCACCCACCATAAATGCATACTGAGGATCTTTATGTACACATTAAAGGGATTTTCCAGAGTTTTTATATTGGTGGCCTAACCTCAGCATTGGTCATCAATATGAGATCGGGGGGGGTGGGGTGTTAAAGAAGCCATGGTGCTCACTGGAGAGTGCTGCAGTCTCCAAGCAGAGCGTTGTTCATTTGATAGTGGCTGTGCATGGTATCCCAGCTCTGCCTCATTCAGTTGAATGGAACAAAGGCTACTTTATCACTAGCGTTTTGGGCGGATCCATCATGGATCAGCAAAAACTGATCCGTTACAATAATACAATCGCATGCATACTTCATGAACGGATCCGTTTGTATTATCTGTAACATTGCCAAGACATTGTGCCAGATTGTGTCAGAGAAAACGGATCCGTCCCCATTGACTTACACTGTGTGTCAGGACGGATCTATTTGGCTCAGTTTCGTCAAGCGGACAGCAAAACACTGCAGGCAGCGTTTTGGTGTCCACCTCCAGAGTGGAATGGAGACTGATCGGAAGCAAACTGATGCATTCTGAGCAGATCCTTTTCCATTCAGAATGCATTAGGGCAAAACTGATCCATTTTGGACCGCATGTGAGAGCTCATGACGGATCTCTCAAACGGAAAGCCAAAACGCAAGTGTGAAAGTAGCCTAAGCTGTGCCTAGGCCATATGCAGCGACCCACAGGGGAGGTGAGGATGGAAGGATTGGTAGTGGCTATAGTGATGGTAATAGTACTCACAGTTCACCGTGGCAGTCCTCAACCTGGCTCTCCCTGGGCCATGGCAGTAAATGGAGAGTGCACCCTTTCTTCCCTCAGGATACTCCCTAATTTCTGGGGCTCCTACCTGATGGCACTTGAGTTGCCCTTGATATTAAGTGATTGGCAGAGTGCAAGGCAGGAGTAAAGATACTGTTGGATGGATGATGGAGTCAGTAATCAGGCCTATTGGTTGAATTAAATTAAAGGGGTTGTCCCACAAAAAATATTCTACAGTTTTCAAACCACCACCTGGATCTGAATACTTTTGTAATTGCATGTAATTAAAATCTTTGTATAGCCACTGAGCTATCCAATTAAATGTATCTGTATAGCGCCACCTGCAGTTAGTTTTTTTTATTTCTTTGTCCTGCTCACTGAGAAGGCCGCACATGCTCAGTTTTATCATTCAACGGCCTCCTGAGCTGTGATAGGGAGAGAGCTCCAGCAAAAAGACACCCCTCCTGAGCTGTCAGCTTGATATAAATCTAGCAGAGCAATGAATGGGGTAATCTCTGGATTCATGTGAGGTACAGGACTGGTTGTAGCTTGGTTAGAAAGAGACTGTCATGTACTATATCATGTCTGATTTTTTTTTTTTTTACAATAATCATGAGGTAACCCCTTTAAGTCTTTCATTACTAAATAAATGGGAATAGTATTACATATAGCAGAAAAAGGCACACAGTATAGTCTCCTCCCAAGAACTGTGTATGGGCAGCAACAATGATGGTAGCAGTAGTTTCTGACTTTCCTTCTAAGGACACTTTGTAGTCTTTCCAAATCATTATAGACATGCTATTCCATTCTGCAGTTTCCAGGATGAGGGGTGCAGAATTTAGATCCAGGTGGCAAATCTGTCTCAAATTGGGGCTAGTGCTGAAAGCAATTAACCCTTTCTACAGCAGTAAAGTCTCGACATAAATGAGTGACTACCTGGCTGTCATTATCTTGCATGACCTTTAGGGTGGTGGCCGGGCCTGTGCTGTGGACCGCAAATTGCGGTCCGCAATGCACGGGCACCGACCGCGGGGCAGCCGCATGCGGATCATGGACCCATTCACTTAAAAGGGGTCTGTGATCTGCAACCGACGGTCCGCACTGCAAAAAAGTAGTGCATGCACAGTTTTTTTGTGGTGCGGAGGCACGGCCAGAAACACCACGGAAGCACTCCGTAGTGCTTCCATGGGGTTCCGATCCGTGCTTCCCCACCGCATCTCCGGGTTTGCGGACCCATTCAAGTGCGGGCCACAATACGGCCACGGAGGGTCAATGGCCGTGTGCATGAGCCCTTATGGTTCTGAACCTTTTAAGATGGCTGGTCTTCTTCTTTAAGGGGTACAGTGATGGCAGAATTGCTTCTTTGGCAGCTGTAGTCTTAGAGAGACCTTTTCGAAAACCTTCCAAGACACCTGATATACCTATTTGCCAACTTTGGTGTCCAATGGTTCAGGCGTTTGGCTGTGAATACAGAACAGACAATAGACAGAAATTCATTTTTATATATAAGTGATATGTACCAGTACAGTATACGTGCGTGTCTGTGTATATATATATATTGTGGGGATTTGCTCTGGTAGTTGGGATAAGCGGGTGGCAAAGTACAAGTTCGTAATTCAAATGTCCGTGTTTATTCACACATGAGGTCAAACAAAAAAACACTCTTTGCAGGGTTGGTGTTTGTACACACCAAGTAGAAAGTTTGTGCATAACAAAAATTGTCACCTTGTCGGCGGTTCTGCCTCCAGCAGTCCAAATGCAGGCTTTAGGTGGCCTGCTCTCCCAACACACAGGTCTCAGCTTTTCAGCCCAGCACAGGACTCAGTTCCCACACCAGCTGGAACGTGGGGAGTAGTAACCCAGACAGCACTTTGACTACTCCCAGTACTAGCCGTCCCAGAGCAGCTATACAGCCATACTGAAATAGCAAAGTGTCAATCAGCATTAGCTGCCATTGACACCTGAAAATACTGACTCTTACTTCACCGAGGCCAGGAACTTTGGTGACACATACCTTCCATCAACGACGAACCCTTGCGCCTTCCTACGACGGACCCTTGCAGTTTCTGACAGTTTGTGCAGAAATTCTTTGGTTATGCAAACCGATTGTTGCTGCAGCTGTCCGGGTGGCTGGTCTCAGACCATCATGGAGGTGAACATGCTGGATGTGGAGGTCCTGGGTTGGTGTGGTTACACGTGGTCTGCGGTTGTGAGGCCGGTTGGGCCAAATTCTCTGAAACACCTTTGGAGATGCCTTATGATAGAGAAATGAACATTCATTGTACGGGCAACAGCTCTGGTAGAAATTCCTGCAGTCAGCATGCCAACTGCACGCGCCCTCAAACGTTGCGACATTTGTGGCATTGTGCTGTGTGATCAAACTGCACATTTCAGAGTTGTCTGTGGGAAGTCTAAGGCACACATGTGCAATATTTATGCTGTTTAATCATCACCTTGATATGCCACACCCTTGAGGTGGGATGGATTATCTCGTCAAAGGAGAAGTGCTCACTAGCACAGATTTAGACAGATTTGTGAACAATATTTGAGAGTAATGGGTCTTTTGTGCATGTAGAAAATGTTTCAGATCTTTGAGTTCAGCTCATGCAAAATGGGAGCAAAACCGAAAGAATTGCGTTTATATTTTTGTTCAGTGTGTGTGTGTAGATATATACACACACACACTGCTTGAGGAAGGCTCCTGTATAGAGCTGAAAAGTCGCATGACCTTTGTAGGTAAATAAAGTATTTTGCTATTTTTTATCTCTTGGAGTGCTGCCCATTTCTACATATATATATATATATATATATATATATATATATATGCACTCACCTAAAGAATTATTAGGAACACCTGTTCTATTTCTCATTAATGCAATTATCTAGTCAACCAATCACATGGCAGTTGCTTCAATGCATTTAGGGGTGTGGTCCAGGTCAAGACAATCTCCTGAACTCCAAACTGAATGTCAGAATGGGAAAGAAAGGTGATTTAAGCAATTTTGAGCGTGGCATGGTTGTTGGTGCCAGACGGGCCGGTCTGAGTATTTCACAATCTGCTCAGTTACTGGGATTTTCACGCACAACCATTTCTAGGGTTTACAAAGAATGGTGTGAAAAGGGAAAAACATCCAGTATGCGGCAGTCCTGTGGGCGAAAATGCCTTGTGGATGCTAGAGGTCAGAGGAGAATGGGCCGACTGATTCAAGCTGATAGAAGAGCAATGTTGACTGAAATAATCACTCGTTACAACCGAGGTATGCAGCAAAGCATTTGTGAAGCCACAACACGCACAACCTTGAGGCGGATGGTCTACAACAGCAGAAGACCCCACCGGGTACCACTCATCTCCACTACAAATAGGAAAAAGAGGCTACAATTTGCACAAGCTCACCAAAATTGGACTGTTGAAGACTGGAAAAATGTTGCCTGGTCTGATGAGTCTCGATTTCTGTTGAGACATTCAAATGGTAGAGTCCAAATTTGGCGTAAACAGAATGAGAACATGTATCCATCATGCCTTGTTACCACTGTGCAGGCTGGTGGTGGTGGTGTAATGGTGTGGGGGATGTTTTCTGGGCACACTTTAGGCCCCTTAGTGCCAATTGGGCATCGTTTAAATGCCACGGGCTACCTGAGCATTGTTTCTGACCATGTCCATCCCTTCATGACCACCATGTACCCATCCTCTGATGGCTACTTCCAGCAGGATAATGCACCATGTCACAAAGCTCAAATCATTTCAAATTGGTTTCTTGAACATGACAATGAGTTCACTGTACTAAAATGGCCCCCACAGTCACCAGATCTCAACCCAATAGAGCATCTTTGGGATGTGGTGGAACTGGAGCTTCGTGCCCTGGATGTGCATCCCTCAAATCTCCATCAACTGCAAGATGCTATCCTATCAATATGGGCCAACATTTCTAAAGAATGCTATCAGCACCTTGTGGAATCAATGCCACGTAGAATTAAGGCAGTTCTGAAGGCAAAGAAGGCAAAGAATTATTAGGAACACCATACTAATACGGTGTTGGACCCCCTTTTGCCTTCAGAACAGTCCAATTTTGGTGAGCTTGTGCAAATTGTAGCCTCTTTTTCCTATTTGTAGTGGAGATGAGTGGTACCCGGTGGGGTCTTCTGCTGTTGTAGCCCATCCGCCTCAAGGTTGTGCATGTTGTGGCTTCACAAATGCTTTGCTGCATACCTCGGTTGTAACGAGTGGTTATTTCAGTCAACGTTGCTCTTCTATCAGCTTGAATCAGTCAGCCCATTCTCCTCTGACCTCTAGCATCCACAAGGCATTTTTGCCCACAGGACTGCCGCATACTGGATGTTTTTCCCTTTTCACACCATTCTTTGTAAACCCTAGAAATGGTTGTGCATGAAAATCCCAGTAACTGAGCAGATTGTGAAATACTCAGACCGGCCCGTCTGGCACCAACAACCATGCCACAATCAAAATTGCTTAAATCACCTTTCTTTCCCATTCTGACATTCAGTTTGGAGTTCAGGAGATTGTCTTGACCAGGACCACACCCCTAAATGCATTGAAGCAACTGCCATGTGATTGGTTGACTAGATAATTGCATTAATCAGAAATAGAACAGGTGTTCCTAATAATTCTTTAGGTGAGTGTATATATACCTGTATACCAGAAAAGCAATTTCTTTGTTACCTTGCCTTACAAAAAGCGTAATATAGAGCGATCAAATATCATATGTACCCCAAAATAGTATCAATGTCACCTAATCCCGTAGTTTCCAAAACGGGGTCACTTTTTGGGAGTTTCAACTGTAGGGGGAGCTTGAAATGGGACATGTCTGAAAACCATTAAAAACCATTCCAGCAAAATCTGCCTTCCAAAAACCATGCGGCGCTCATTTCCTTTAGGGCCCTGCCGTGTGCCCTTACATCAGTTTACCATTACATATGGGGTGTTTCTGTAAACTGCAGAATCAGGGTAATAGATATTGAGTTTTGTTTGGTTGTTACCTCTTCCTGTTTTACAGGAAAAAAATTATTAAAATGGAAAATCTGCCAAAAAAGTTTCATCTCCATTTTTCTTTAATTCTTGTGGAATTAAAGGGTTAACAAAGTTTGTAAATTTAGTTTTGAATAACTTAAGGGGTATAGTTTACAAAATGGAATCATTTATGGGTGGTTTCTACTATGTAAGCCCCACAAAGTGACATCATAACTGAACTGGTCCTTAACCACTTCAGCCCCCCTAGCTTAAACCCCCTTAATGACCAGACCACTTTTTACAATTCTGCACTACACTACTTTCACGGTTTATTGCTCGGTCATACAACTTACCACCCAAATTAATTTTACCTCCTTTTCTTCTCACTAATACAGCTTTCATTTGGTGGTATTTCATTGCTGCTGACATTTTTACTTTTTTTGTTATAATTGAAATTGTTCTAAATTTTTGCAAAAAATAATGACATATTTCACTTTCTGTTGTAAAATTTTTCAAATATAACTACATTTCTATATAAATTTTTCTCTAAATTTATTGTTCTACATGTCTTTGATAAAAAAAAAATGCAATAAGTGTATATTTATTGGTTTGGGTAAAAGTTATAGCGTTTACAAACTATGGTGCAAAAATGTGAATTTCCGCATTTTGAAGCAGCTCTGACTTTCTGAGCACCTGTCATGTTTCCTGAGGTTCTACAATGCCCAGACAGTAGAAACACCCCACAAATGACCCCATTTCGGAAAGTAGACACCCTAAAGTATTCGATGATGGGCATAGTGAGTTCATGGAAGTTTTTATTTTTTGTCACAAGTTAGCGGAAAATTATTATTATTTTTTTTCTTACAAAGTCTCATATTCCACTAACTTGTGACAAAAAATAAAATTTTACATGAACTCGCCATACCCCTCACGAAATACCTTGGGGTGTCTTCTTTCCAAAATGGGGTCACTTGTGGAGTATTTTTACTGCCCTGGCATTTTAGGGGACCTAAAGCGTGAGAAGTAGTTTGCAATCCAAATGCGTAAAAAATGCCCTGTGAAATCGTAAAGATTCTCATTGGAATTTGGGCCCCTTTGCGCACCTAGGCTGCAAAAAAGTGTCACACATGTGGTATCGCCGTACTCAAGAGAAGTAGGGCAATGTGTTTTGGGGTGTATTTTTACAAATACCCATGCTGGGTGAGAGAAATATCTCTGTAAAAGACAACTTTTCCAATTTTTTTATACAAAGTTGTCATTTTACAGAGATATTTCTCTCACCAAGCATGGGTATATGTAAAAATACACCCCAAAACACATTGCCCAACTTCTCCTGAGTACGGCGATACCACATGTGTTACACTTTTTTGCAGCCTAGGTGGGCAAAGGGGGCCACATTCCAAAGAGCACCTTTCGGATTTCACCGGCCATTTTTTACAGATTTTGATTTAAAACTACTTACCACACATTTGGGCCCCTAAAAAGCCAGGGCAGTATAAATACCCCACATGTGACACCATTTTGGAAAGAAGACACCCCAAGGTATTCCGTGAGGGGCATGGCGAGTTCATAGAAGTTTATTTTTTTTGGCACAAGTTAGAGGAAATTGATTTATTTTTTGTTTTTTTCTCACAAAGTCTCTCTTTCCGCTAACTTGTGACAAAAAATAAAATTTTACATGAACTCGCCATGCCCCTCACAAAATACCTTGGGGTGTCTTCTTTCCAAAATGGGGTCACATGTGGGGTATTTATACTTCCCTGGCATTTTAGGGGCCCTAAAGCGTGAGAAGAAGTCTGGAATATAAATGTCTAAAACTTTTTTACGCATTTGGATTCCATGAGGGGTATGGTGAGTTCATGTGAGATTTTATTTTTTGTCACAAGTTAGTGGAATATGAGACTTTGTAAGAAAAAAAATAAAAATAAATCAATTTCCGCTAACTTGTGGCAAAAAAAAAATAATCTATGAACTCGCCATGCCCCTCAAAAGTGATCTTTTTATAGCGCCGCAGCGATTTTACGGTGTTTTTGCAGTGATCAGAAAAATTAAATTTCTGTCACTGCGGTGGGGCGGACTGAACGCAAGTGTGCGCACAAGATCAGGCCTGATCGGGCGAACACTGCATTTTTTGTAGAGCCTATAGAACATGTCCTATTCTTGTCCGCAATTGCGGACAAGAAAAGGCATTTTCTATATAGTTCTGGCAATGTGCGGAACCGCAAAATGCGGAAAGCACATTGCCGGTGTCCGTGTTTTGCGGATCCGCGGTGTCCGTGTTTTGCGGATCCGTGGATCCGCGGATCCGCAAAACACATACGGACGTCTGAATGGAGCCTTACAGGGGGGTGATCAATGACAGGGGGGTGATCAGGGAGTCTATATGGGGTGATATGGGGTTAAAAAGTGACAGGGGACGGGGGTGTAGTGTAGTGTGGTGATTGGTGCTACTTTACAGAGCTGCCTGTGTTCTCTGGTGGTCGATCCAAGCAAAAGGGACCACCAGAGGACCAGGTAGCAGGTATATCAGACGCTGTTAACAAAACAGCATCTGATATACCTTTCAGGGGTTAAAAAAATCGCATCCACTCGTTTACCTTCCGATCCTGTGAACGCGCGCTCCTGTGTGCGCGCGTTCACAGGAAATCTTGCGTCTCGCGAGATGACGCGCCAATGCGTCGAAGAGGAACAAAACGACCGCCCGCAGGCTCACCTAGGTGAGCTGCTGCCTGCAGGAGTGAAAGGGGGTGCTGGGGCTCTAAGCTTTGGGGGGGGGGGGGGGGAGTCTGCTGAGCTAGCCCCCATATATGGCAAAAAAATTATTGTTCGGGGGGGAGGGGGGCTTGGAGGGTGACACCATTTTCTACCGCATCGGTTGACACCAGCCCTAGCAACGCCACTGCCTGCCATCGGGTCCTTGTCTTATCGGGCGGGCGCAGCTATGGCGCTGGGCTTTCTGTCCCAGTTTCCAGCGCCGTACATGTACTGCGGTGGTATCCTATGAGTTAAGGATAGTAAGTGTGTTGGTATGTGTGTAGCAGTACTGTGTGGGTATATCATAACTGTATGTGTGTATAGTACTGTATAGCCGTGTGTGTAGCAGAGCTGTATCTGTGTGTAGCAGAGCACTGTGTGTAACAGAACTGTGTGTGTGTGTGATTAAAAATAAGCTAGCAGCACAAGACGCATGGCAGAACACAACAGAGCAATGACAGGAGACATATTTATTTGGATAGGTACATTTAATGAGGTGACCGCAATCACCATTGCAGGTTGTTACAACGGTCAGCAGAGGACACAGTCAGAGTTACAGGACATGACAAAAAACCCTCTATGCCACAACCTAAAGTTACTGACCTTGACCCCTTCAATTTAGTAAATATCAGCCAACCACATTCCCTTCAAAGAAGATCTAGGGTACGGTATATAATATATATATATATATATATAAATGAGTTTCTGTCTGTCTCTGTCAGTCTAGACGTCTGTCTGTCTGGACGTTCTTTATGCGCGACCAGACGACTGGACCGATCTTCACTAGAGTTGAGCGAACACCTGGATGTTCGGGTTCGAGAAGTTCGGCCGAACTTCCCGGAAATGTTCGGGTTCGGGATCCGAACCCGATCCGAACTTCGTCCCGAACCCGAACCCCATTGAAGTCAATGGGGACCCGAACTTTTGGGCACTAAAAAGGCTGTAAAACAGCCCAGGAAAGAGCTAGAGGGCTGCAAAAGGCAGCAACATGTAGGTAAATCCCCTGCAAACAAATGTGGATAGGGAAATGAATTAAAATAAAAATTAAAAAAATAAAAATGAACCAATATCAATTGGACAGAGGTCCCATAGCAGAGAATCTGGCTTCACGTCAGCAGAGAATCAGTCTCTTCATGCCATAGCAAAGAATCTGGCTTCATGTCAGCAGAGAATCAGTTTCTTCATGCCATAGCAGAGAATCTGGCTTCATGTCAGCGCAGAATCAGTCTTCATGTCATAGCAGAGAATCAGGCTTCACGTCACCCACCACTGGAACAGGCCAAAAATAATCAGACTGTCGATGGTCTTTTTGGGATAGATTTCAAGTAGGCCTCAAATACCAGAAACTAGTTATTTTGAGAATGGCAAATTTGGGAATGGTTTTTCAACCCAGAAAAAAAAGTGTGCTTTTACGGTCACTACAAATAACTTGACCAGCTAAAACAGTACAGATTTGGTTAAATAGAGATGTGAGGCCTGTTTTTTTTTGCGCTGTGTGACAGGTATAGGTTTAATCACAGAATCAGACTTCTATGGATGTGTTTCTAGAGCGTAATAATATTACAGGCTATAGCTACTAGAGAGGGGTCGTTGATCCAGGGAGTTATTCTGATTGCATGATTGGAGTCGGGAAGGAATTTTTTATTCCCCTAAAGTGGAGAAAATTGGCTTCTACCTCACAGGGTTTTTTGCCTTCCTCTGGATCAACTTGCAGGATAACAGGCCGAACTGGATGGACAAATGTCTTTTTTCGGCCTTATGTACTATGTTACTATGTTACTATCTGCACGCTAGCGTGTGTCTTAGGTTTTTCTGAATGACACTATCACTAGCTTCAATGTAAGATATTATTTTTGGGATAGATTTCAAGTAGGCCTCAAATACCAGAAACTAGTTATTTTGAGAATGGCAAATTTGGGAATGGTTTTTCAACCCAGAAAAAAAAGTGTGCTTTTACGGTCACTACAAATAACTTGACCAGCTAAAACAGTACAGATTTGGTTAAATAGAGATGTGAGGCCTGTTTTTTTTTGCGCTGTGTGACAGGTATAGGTTTAATCACAGAATCAGACTTCTATCTGCACGCTAGCGTGTGTCTTAGGTTTTTCTGAATGACACTATCACTAGCTTCAATGTAAGATATTCTTTTTGGGATAGATTTCAAGTAGGCCTCAAATACCAGAAACTAGTTATTTTGAGAATGGCAAATTTGGGAATCGTTTTTCAACCCAGAAAAAAAAGTGTGCTTTTACGGTCACTACAAATAACTTGACCAGCTAAAACAGTACAGATTTGGTTGAATAGAAATGTCAGGTCTATTTTTTAGGCGCTGGGTGACAGGCTCAACTTGCCCCTGATGTAATATATGGCCAAAAAATAACCACACTGTTGATGGTTAAATGCACTTGGGTGACACAGGCTCAGCCTGCACCAGATGTAGTATATGGCCAAAAAATAATCAGACTGTCGATGGTTAAATGCACTTCGGTGACACAGGCTCAGCCTGCAGCTGATGTAGGATATAGCACAAAATAACCACACTATCGATGGTTAAATACACTTGGTGATAGCTTTTGCTGGCGCACCACAAGTCACAAAATGGCCGCCGATCACCCCAGAAAAAAAGTGATCTAAAAACGCTCTGGGCAGCCTCAAAAAAGTGAGCAAGTCAATAATAGCACTTCAATGATCCACAGCTGCAGATCGATCACAGAATGAAGTCTTTTGGAGGAGTTAATCTGCCTAATCTCGCCCTAACGTCGCAGCTGCAACCTCTCCCTATACTGATCATAGCAGAGTGACGTGCGGCGCTACGTGACTCCAGCTTAAATAGAGGCTGGGTCACATGCTGCACTGGCCAATCACAGCCATGCCAATAGTAGGCATGGCTGTGATGGCCTCTTGGGGCAAGTAGTATGACGCTTGTTGATTGGCTGCTTTGCAGCCTTTCAAAAAGCGCCAAGAAAGCGCCGAACACCGTACCCGAACCCGGACTTTTACGAAAATGTTCGGGTTCGGGTCCGTGTCACGGACACCCCAAAATTCGGTACGAACCCGAACTATACAGTTCGGGTTCGCTCATCCCTAATCTTCACCAAATTTGGCACACAAGTACATCAGGTGTCCGGAAAGGTTTTAGAACGGGTCTCCGCTCTCTAGGACTTACCTTTCCTGAGATATTCCCAAAAAATTACCCACATTAGCCAATACAAGCCTGCAAGTCTTTCTCATCAAATCCCAACTGCCATAAACACAGTTTTACTCCAGGCTTCCATAACAACCCAGCCATTTTTCTTTACTGCTTAAAGGGGCGGGCACTGTGGAGGTGACTGTTTTTAAAGGGGCGGGAAGAGTGGAGGTCACTGTTATTAAATGGGCGGGCACTGTGGAGGTCACTGTTATTAAAGGGGCGGGCGCTATGAAGGTCCCTGTTAAAGGGGCGGGGACTGTGAAAGTCACTGTTAAATGGGAGGTCACTGTGAAAGTCACTGTTAAAGGGGCAGTCACTGTTTAAGGGGCGGCCACTGTGAAAGTCACTGTTAAAGGGGAGGTCACTGTGAAAGTCACTGTTAAAGGGGCGGTTACTGTTAAAGGGGCAGTCACTGTGAAAGTCACTGTTAAAGGGGCAGTCATTCTGAAAGTCACTGTTAAAGGGGCGGTCACTGTTAAAGAGGCAGCCACTGTGAAAGTCACTGTTAAAGGGGTGGTCACTGTGAAAGTCACTTTTAAAGGGGTGGTCACTGTGAAAGTCACTGTTAAAGGTGCGGTTACTGTGAAAGTCACTGTTAAAGGGGCAGTCACTGTGAAAGTCACTGTTAAAGGTGCGGTTACTGTGAAAGTCACTGTTAAAGGGCGGACACTGTTAAAGGGGAGATCACTGTAAAGGTCACTGTTAAAGGGGCGGTCACTGTAAAAAAGTCACTTTTAAAGGGGCGGGCACTGTGGAGGTCTCTGTTAAAGGGGCGAGCACTGTGGAAATCACTGCTAAAGGGGTGGGCACTGAAGGTCACTGTTAAAGGGGTGGTCAATGCTAAAGGGGCGGTCACTGTTAAATAGGCGGGCACTGTGGAGGTCGCTGTTAAAGGGGCAGGCACTGTTAAAGGGGCAGGCACTGTTAAAGGGGCGGGCACTGTGAAGGTCATTGTTAATGGGGCGGCCCCTGTGGAGTTCAATGTTAAAGAGATGGGCACTGTAGAGGTCACTGTTATGGGGAAACTGTCGATATATTTGTACGACACACGGAAACATAAAATAAAATTGATGAAATATACCAATGCAAAGCCGGGTCCTTCTGCTAATATATATATATATATATATATATATATATACATTTATATATATACAGTGAGGAACAGAAGTATTTGAACACACAGCGATTTTGCAAGTTCTCCCACTTAGAAATCATGGAGGGGTCTGAAATTCACATTGTAGGTGCATTCCCTCTCTGAGAGACAGAATAAAAAAAATAAATCAGGAAATCACATTGTATGATTTTTAAAGAATTTATTTGTCTTGCACTGCTGGACATAAGTATTTGAACACCTGAGAAAATTGGTGTTAAGCCTTTGTTTGCAATTACAGAGGTCAAATGTTTCCTGTAGCTCTTGACCAGGTTTGCACACACTGCAACAGGGATTTTGGCCCACTCCTTCACACAGATCTTCTCTAGATCTGTCAGGTTTCGGGGGTTTCGATGAGCAACATGGAGTTTCAGCTCCCTCCAAAGACGTTCTATTGGATTTTGGTCTGGAGACTGGTTAGGCCATTCCAGAACCTTGATATGTTTCTTGCGGAGCCACTCCTTGGTTATCCTGGCTGTGTGCTTCGGGTCGTTGTCATGTTGGAAGACCCAGCCCCGACCCATCTTCAATGCTTTGACTGAGGGAAGGAGGTTGTTGCTCAAAATCTCACAATAAATTGCCCCATTTATCCTCTCCTTAATACAGTGCAGTCATCCTGTACCTTCACAGAAAAGCACCCCCAAAGCATGATGTTACCACCCCCATGCTTCACAGCAGGGGTGGTGTTCTTGGGATGCAACTCATCCTTCTTTTTCCTCCAAACACGACGAGTGAAGTTTAGACCAAAAAGTTCTACTTTGGTCTCATCTGACCACATGACTTTCTCCCATGCCTCCTCTGGATCATCCAGATGGTCATTGGAAAACTTCAGACGGGCCTGGACATGTGATGACTTAAGCAGGGGAACCTTCCGTGCAATGCATGATTTGTAACCATGATGGCATAGCGTTCTACCAACAGTGACCTTTGAAACTGTGGTCCCAACTCTCTTTATGTCATTGACCAGCTCCTCCCTTGTAGTTCTGGGCTGATTCCTCACCTTTCTTATCATCAGTAATACCCCACGAGGTGAGATCTTGCATGGAGCCCCAGTCCGAGGGAGACTGACAGTCGTCTTTAGCCTCTTCCATTTTCTAACAATTGCTCCAACAGTTGATCTATTTTCACCAAGCTGCTTGGCAATTGCCCCGTAGCCTTTTCCAGCCTTGTGGAGGTCCACAATTTTGTCTCTGGTGTCTTTTGACAGCTCTTTGGTCTTGCCCATGGTAGTAGTTGGCGTCTGACTGACTGTGGGGTGGACAGGTGTCTTTAAAGAGCTCAGACAGGTGCTACTAAGTTAGATTAATGAGTGGAGTACAGTAACAGGTCTTTGAGAGACAGAATTCTTGCTGTTTCTCAGTTGTTCAAATACTTATGTTCAGCAGTGCAAGACAAATAAATTCTTTAAAAACCATACAATGTGATTTCCTGAATTAAAAAAAAAAATTTTGTCTCTCAGAGTGGGAATGCACCTACAATGTGAATTTCAGACCCCTCCGTGATTTCTAAGTGGGAGAACTTGCAAAATCGCAGGGTGTTCAAATACTTATGTTCCTCACTGTATATGTATGAAGGCCGATTTTATTGGCCTGTATTTGTTGGAGGGGCGGAAGCAGCCTTCATTAACCTCACAGGTGTTCCCCTCCGGGCTCAGCGTCGGTGCTGTGTAGTAGTGTGCTGCCAGAGCCTCGGTGCAGCACGTGTGCAGCACCAGCTACATCGGTATGTACTCAGCGTCAAAGAATCAGCCGATTTCCTCCCGGTCGGGTGAGTCCGCTGCGACTTTGTGCAGCACCATCTTCTTGCAGTCTGGTTGGCGGTATGTCGGCTCCTTAGGTGAGGAGGAGCAGCATCGCACAGAAACGGTCTGCCCGGCAGCCCGCGATTGGCTCCCACGTGGCAGGACCATTAGGGCGCAGGTTTCGATTCCTCCTGTTTATTGTCTTGCACGGGGAAGGTTTTCAGCCCGTGTTGCAGTGGTTCCTTTTATGCGTCACGTAGCGGCACCAGCTGTTTTAGGTTATGGCGGTATGGTCCATGCTTATGCCCGGGCATACCGCCGTGGCCCATGCCGCCCTACCTCCCCCCCCCGTTTGCTGGGGAATACGAACGGATAGCTTACCCAACTACAGCAGCATTGGTCCATGTTATATGTAAGCTTTGTGGTCACATACGGTTTCTGTCAAGGTCTGCATGTTCCAGAGCTAAGGTGGTAATAGTACGTTGTCTTTTATTTTTAGGTCAGCGCTCAATATTCAGTCGATTGTCAAATACGCCTTTGGATCAGGTAGTTGTTGGATCAATGTTATTAGCTTACATGTTTTCGTCTTATGGGTGGGTTGTCTCATTAGGTTACTGACCTACTTACCGTTTTCTTCAGGTTTATTTACGTCAGGTTCCTGGTAAGTCTCATTTAGTTTCACTTACGGTGTCACGAGTTCGACCTGTCACGTCACGCCTGTCACCGCGGATTCGTCATTTGCATGTTTCTCAGCAGCTCCGCTGCGCTCTCCAATGGTCGTTGGTAATTCACCTATGGTGGGTCACAGGTATGCTCACTCTTGCCCGAAAAAAAAAAAAAAGATTAAATATATACATATGCTCAGTGGTAGACAAGGGGTCAGTCTGGTTCATCACTACACCCTCACCGTATTCAGTGCCTATGCATTTCTCACTTCCACGGTTTAAACCGAGTAACGGTCACGGGGGCCCGCTGTAGTTAGGTGGTGTTATTTCAGGGCTTCCATCGGTCAGCTTTCTTGGTAGCAAGTGGCACTTGTTGGTTTTCGTTAGTCACGCATACTCGAGTAGTCCAAAATGTCTGTTTATCATCAGCAGTTGCAACATGTCACATGCGTCTGACATAGTGGAAGCTTCCGTGGATGAGAACGTCGCCAGGATGTCAGAGGGTGGCAGTGTTCAGTCGCTCTGAAGCTGGACCATTCCCAAGCTCACATCGGAGTTGTTGAAAAGGGGTATCCATTTCTCGGCCACTGCAAGGAAGGCGGAGTTGTACTGCTTACTCGTGGCGGGTACAGCTGGTCTTAGCCAAGATGAGGTGTCTATGGCCACAGTACAGACTTCTCTTTCACAATTGCATGTCATGATCAATAACTTGACGTCCTCAATCACCAATATTTAGGCGAGGTTGGAGACAGTTGAGTCTCGGGGTGCAGTTGTCGCTCATCCTCCACTAGATGTACCTGTCGCCTCCACATCCGCCGCAGGTTGCTGAGGTACAATGTCCCCTGTGCCCAATGTCACACCTGCTCATTTCATTACCACGAATATCAAGAAGGACATACTTGAGGGTAGAGACGTGAATCTAGATTCCTTACTGATTGCCACTCGAGATCTCTCCAATAACAAAGTTATTGCCTGTGGCGACGTTTCGGTGGTTCTCAAGAGCTGCGACCAGAGGCTTAATTGGAAGTTAACGATTCCGTAATTCGTTCTGGCGTTCAGCTTGTGCAGGGATGTCATCTGCTCTGTCCGTCCAGACAGGAGCGAGGACTTGGATCTCTACCATTATAGAGTCACTGATTTGGGGCATAAGTATGGCGGTGCTGCATTTTACGACTACCACTGTTCTTTTTCTGCGAAAGCACTTAGTCAGTTTCAGTTTACCACTATTTGGGCCAACATAGACACAGAGATCTTCTGCAGATACTTTGCTGGGCTTAAAGCCCCATCGTGTTCTCTGTGTCAGTCTATATTTCATATGGCCGAATGGTGTCATAGTGCAAACCGCCGGCTCGGAGTCGAGGTTTCAAAGTCCCTGCAGCCGGTCCCCTGCTCACAAGGGTACCGGCACAGTGGATAAGTTAGGTCGCCCTATCAAAAATTTAGGGAGATCACACATTTGCAACAACTTCAATTTCTCAGCTTGTAATTACAGCCAATTTCGTCTGCTTCATGTCTGCACCAATTGTTTCAGAGCTCACCCTAAGATAGCATGCACATTAAAGTCAGATAAAGCTTACATGAGTGTCATAAACACTGATTATTTACAGTTATGTCTGCAAGGTCACCATGACCCTAAGTTTGTCAATTTCTTGATCCCCGAGTTCGTGATAGGGTTCCATACAGGACTGGTCGCCCTGCCAGAGGTTACGTACGAGTGCAAAAATTTACAGTCTGCTGAGAGGGCCCCAACTTCAGTGGACAAGTTGTTAGAGGCTAAGTTGGAGAAAGGGTTTCTCATAGAGCCTTTTTCGGTGTCTCCATTCGACCGCTGGAGGGTTAGCCCGGTAGGGGTAGTCACAGGTAAATTTAGCAGAAAGGAGAGGCTGATCTATGACCTCTCAGCCCCGCATGCTTCTCACATTGCCAGCCTGAATTCCCTCATTCCGTCAGAGGAAGTCAGCATGAAGTATTCTACGATAGATCAGGCCATAACAACCATCATGCAGTTAGTGCCTGGGACCTACTTGTCTAAGGCAGTTATATCCGATGCTTTTAAACTCCTTCCCATAATGCCTGCGATCTGGCAATGGCATGGTATAAAATGAAGTTTGTACTATTTCACCACAAAGCTAATGTTTGGCCCTTGGTTGTTTGATCAGTTTGTGCAGGCCCTGCATTGGATTTTGGAAACCAAGTTCCACTGCGAACATGTCATCCACTATATGGATGATTTTTTGCTGATTGAACGTCCGGGATGTACACCTCAGGGGCTTGAAACTTTACGAGTAGTTTTCTCCCAGCTAGGTGTACAGAAGCCTGGAGTGGTTCTGTTGTACAGAAGCCTGGAGTGGTTCTATGTGTGGTCTGAGCTGGGAGCGCTGAGAGACCACGAGGCTGGGATTAGCCTGAGGTTTGGGGGGTCCCGCGACGCCTAGGAATAGGAGTCGCATGGTCAGCGTCGGGCGGACGACTAGACCACAATCCCCCAAAAGACACCGGTGTGGTAACAGCCAGGAGACTAATGGACATTAGGCTGGGGAAAGCCGCATTGGTTTACGTTTGTGTGAACGGTGACTTAGATGAGTCAGGGATATACTGTGTTTAGTTAGAGCCTGGACAGGCGAGTGTTTATTGTTTTGCTTTTGCTGGTGTGCCACAATAAATGCACTGTTTGGACCTTAAACCTGGTGTCCTGAAGCCGTATCTGGGAGGATGATCCCCTGAAAGAAAGCTACCACTCACAAAATATATATATATATATATATATATATATATTAGGCAACCAGCAGGAAAGCCACTAGAGGGCAGATATGTGCCATGCAGGTTGCTAATCTCAGTTATCTAAGTCCAAGGATTGCAGTGTGGCTGTTCCGGGAGTTCACCCCGGACTTTCCACACTACTGAAAAGGAGTCCAGGTGCAGTTCCCAGAGGTAGTTAAAAAAGGGAATGGCTGCCTTGGAGCAGGGGGAAGAAAGACTCTAAGAGCTCACATGAGCGGATGCCATGCGGGTAATCCGCTACGTGAAAGGGAGCCAAGCCCCGTTCCGGACAGCAGAGACAAGGAGCATTAACATGATTAATAATGCTCCGTGCCTCTCTGTGATCATTTTACTACATAATCACAATAAGATAAAGTTGTCACTGTGATTTTGAAGCAAAAAGGTCACAGAGAGGCACAGAGCATTATCAATCATGTTAATGCTCTGTGTCTCTGCTATCCGGAACGGGGCTTGGCTCTCTTTCACACAACTGATTACCTGCACGGGATCCGCTTGTGTGAAAGAGCCATAAAGCCTCTTGCTTATGAACGCTGTGCATCCGTTCCGTGCATTGGGGACCGCAATTAGTGGTCTCCAATGCATGGGCAATGTCTGTGCGGCGACTGGGACGGATCAAGACCCATTCAACTTGAATGGGTCCGTGATCCGTCTGCACTGCAAAAATAGAACACCACGGAAGCCCTAGAATAGTACAAAACCAAAATAATACACTGATATTGCTTAAAATTTTGAAAAGTTTGTTTCATATTTAACTTTATGCCTTTTAGAGATCATTTCAGCTTCAACTTGCTTAACTGTTACAGTAACAGTAATTTTGACCAGGGGTGGCCAAACTTTTGCATGCCACTGTATATTAAAAATGTAAAAAAAAAAACACTATACAGTCATGGCCAAAAGTTTTGAGAATTACATAAATATTGGAAATTGGAAAAGTTGCTGCTTAAGTTTTTATAATAGCAATTTGCATATACTCCAGAATGTTATGAAGAGTGATCAGATGAATTGCATAGTCCTTCTTTGCCATGAAAATTTACTTAATCCCCAAAAAAACTTTCCTCTGCATTTCATTGCTGTCATTAAAGGACCTGCTGAGATCATTTCAGTAATCGTGAGAATGTTGACGAGCACAAGGCTGGAGATCATTATGTCAGGCTGATTGGGTTAACCCTGATTGGGTTAAAATAAGACTTGACATGTTAAAAGGAGGGTGATGCTTGAAATCATTGTTCTTCCATTGTTAACCATGGTGACCTGCAAAGAAACGCGTGCAGCCATCATTGCGTTGCATAAAAATGGCTTCACAGGCAAGGATATTGTGGCTACTAAGATTGCACCTCAATCAACAATTTATAGGATCAAGAACTTCAAGGAAAGTTCTTGTTAAGAAGGCTTCAGGGCGTCCAAGAAAGTCCAGCAAGCACCAGGATCGTCTCCTAAAGAGGATTCAGCTGCGGGATCGGAGTGCCACCAGTGCAGAGCTTGCTCAGGAATGGCAGCAGGCAGGTGTGAGCGCATCTGCACGCACAGTGAGGCGAAGACTTTTGGAAGATGTCCTGGGGTCAAGAAGGGCAGAAAAGAAGCCACTTCTCTCCAAAAAAAACATCAGGGACAGATTGATCTTCTGCAGAAAGTATGGTGAATGGACTGCTGAGGACTGGGGCAAAGTCCTCTTCTCCGATGAAGCCTCTTTCCGATTGTTTGGGGCATCTGGAAAAAGGCTTGTCCGGAGAAGAAAAGGTGAGCGCTACCATCAGTCCTGTGTCATGCCAACAGTAAAGCATCCTGAGACCATTCATGTGTGGGGTTGCTTCTCATCCAAGGGAGTGGGCTCACTCACAATTTTGCCCAAAAACACAGCCATGAATAAAGAATGGTACCAAAACACTCTTCAACAGCAACTTCTTCCAACAATCCAACAACAGTTTGGTGAAGAACAATGCATTTTCCAGCACGATGGAGCACCGTGCCATAAGGCAAAAGTGATAACTAAGTGGCTCGGGGACCAAAACGTTGACATTTTGGGTCCATGGCCTGGAAACTCCCCAGATCTTAATCCCATTGAGAACTTGTGGTCAATCCTCAAGAGGCGGGTGGACAAACAAAAACCCACTAATTCTGACAAACTCCAAGAAGTGATTATGAAAGAATGGGTTGCTATCAGTCAGGAATTGGCCCAGAAGTTGATTGAGAGCATGCCCAGTCGAATTGCAGAGGTCCTGAAAAAGAAAGGCCAACACTGCAAATACTGACTCTTTGCATAAATGTCATGTAATTGTCGATAAAAGCCTTTGAAACGTATGAAGTGCGTGTAGTTATATTTCACTACATCACAGAAACAACTGAAACAAAGATCAGTTTAGCAGCAAACTTTGTGAAAACTAATATTTGTGTCATTCTCAAAACTTTTGGCCACGACTGTATACACAATTTATACACAGTTTATACCGTAAAATTCAAGATTATATATATATATATAATGACTGAAAATGCTTAAGCAACTATACAGCAATATACATTTTTTTTTTACCAAAGGATATTCACTGCACACAGTACAGTTTTTTCAGATTAGGGGACTCCAGGCCCCTTTATTTTTCTTTAGGAATATCAGATTCCTGGGGATTCCAGACCCCTTTTTTTCTTTAGGAATATCAGATTCCTGGGAGGCGCTACAGAAGCGCTTACCGGGTTCAAATAATCCACTCTTACAGTATAGGGTAGTATAATATATATAGAAAAAAATATAGAATCACTTACTTGATAATGTTTTTGGCGGATCCCACCTTCTGACACCAAAACTTTTAGCGTTTTTTCTCCAGGCAGGTTTATGATGGTTATACGATGAGGCATCAGACCTCCAACCCGTGAATATTTCCCTGTGCAATGAATATCCGATTTGCACTGGCCAGGAGATAGAAGACTGCCCAGACTGAACTCAGGTAGTCAATATCTAAAATCTTTTTTCCACAGCACATACTTATAGGGCATTGGGGTTGGGAACATAGTGTGTGGTAAGATACAGTTGTAACTTCGTTAAACAATACTGGTATCTGCTATATACAATACATGAAAGGGTTATTTTACATATTGGCCAAGGTTAATCTAAATGCTAATAAATTGAATGACTTTTCATAGGTTGCTGTCATTGTATGTGAGATATGATTTTAAATAGCCTTTTGTTAAGGGATGAAGGTGCTATTGTGTTCACCAACTGGCAAGGGTGTGAGATGTGCTAATTCGGGGTACTGCATTCCACAAGAGATGAGGCTTGTAGGCCTTGTATAATCCATGAGGTCTAAATCCCATCACAAACGTTTTCAGAAATAGAGGTTAAATTAGATTTATATATTCTAAATATATAATAATATGTGTAAATATATTATTGCTAAAAACATATATATATATATATATATATATATATGTTTAAATTAAGTTTACCCTCTATTTCTGAAAAAGTTTGTGATAGGATTTGAACTCACAGCTTCTGCATCACAGCCTAGAACTTTAACCACTACACTATATAGCTGCATAGCCAGTCACTTTAAAAAATAAAAAATAAAAATGAGACTTCTACTGTATAGGTCTCAGTAGAAGTACAGTACAGTAGAAGTCTCATATTTATTTATTTATTTATTTATTATAGCTGAGTGGTTAAGTGCCTTGCCTCTAATACAGAAGGTTGTGAGTTTGAATCCCCGCAGAAGCTTTTCTGAAATACAGGCTAAATTAGATTTAAATACACTGGGGTGTCCCCAAGCACTGACTCCATATATGGACATAGCTATATATGGAGTCAGAGCAGGGACTCCTAAGCCGAACTAGAGTCCCAAAACCCTCCCCTCTTCAGAGCATGGGGTGCCTGGGGTTCTCCCATTGACTTTCATTGTGCTCAGTAGAACACCCGAGCATCGCAAAGTGTTTTATTCGAGCACACAAGCACTTTGGTGCTCGATCAACACTAATAACATCCTTTTCTGGGGCACATTTGTTGAGGACAATTTGGTCATCTGGGAGGGCACTGTTGAATTGTTTGAACAGTTTGTGACTGAAATCAATCACAATCCTAATGGTCTAAGGTTTACATGGGAAGCAGACAGGTGTAAATTACAATTTCTCAATGTCCTAATCACAAAGGGAAATGGTATCCTTCAAACTGAGGTCTATTGAAAGCCAACGGCAACAAATAGCCTACAGTCGTGGCCAAAAGTTTTGAGAATAACACAAATATTAGTTTTCACAAAGTTTGCTGCTAAACTGCTTTTAGATCTTTGTTTCAGTTGTTTCTGTGTTGTAGTGAAATATAATTACACACACTTCATACGTTTCAAAGGCTTTTATCGACAATTACATGACATTTATGCAAAGAATCAGTATTTGCAGTGTTGGCCCTTCTTTTTCAGGACCTCTGCAATTTGACTGGGCATGCTCTCAATCAACTTCTGGGCCAATTCCTGACTGATAGCAACCCATTCTTTCAAAATCACTTCTTGGAGTTTGTCAGAATTAGTGGGTTTTTGTTTGTCCACCAGCCTCTTGAGGATTGACCACAAGTTCTCAATCGGATTGAGATCTGGGGAGTTTCCAGGCCATGGACCCAAAATGTCAACGTTTTGGTCCCCGAGCCACTTAGTTATCACTTTTGCCTTATGGCACGGTGCTCCATCGTGCTGAAAAATGCATTGTTCTTCACCAAACTGTTGTTGGATTGTTGGAAGAAGTTGCTGTTGAAGGGTGTTTTGATACCATTCTTTATTCATGGCTGTGTTTTTGGGCAAAATTGTGAGTGAGCCCACTCCCTTGGATGAGAAGCAACCCCACACATGAATGGTCTCAGGATGCTTTACTGTTAGCGTGACACAGGACTGATGGTAGCGCTCAACTTTTCTTCTCCGGACAAGCCTTTTTCCTGATGCCCCAAACAATCGGAAAGAGGCTTCATCGGAGAAGAGGACTTTGTCCCAGTCCTCAGCAGTCCATTCACCATATTTTCTGCAGAAAAACAATCTGTCCCTGATGTTTTTTTTGGAGAGAAGTGGCTTCTTTGCTGCCCTTCTTGACCCCAGGCCATCTTCCAAAAGTCTTCGCCTCACTGTGCGTGCAGATGCGCTCACACCTGCCTGCTGCCATTCCTGATCAAGCTCTGCACTGGTGCACTCCGATCCCGCAGCTGAATCCTCTTTAGGAGACTTTCTTGGACGCCCTGAAGCCTTCTTAACAAGAATTGAACCTCTTTCCTTGAAGTTCTTGATGATCCTATAAATTGTTGATTGAGGTGCAATCTTAGTAGCCACAATATCCTTGCCTGTGAAGCCATCTTTATGCAACGCAATGATGGCTGCACGCGTTTCTTTGCAGGTCACCATGGTTAACAATGGAAGAACAATGATTTCAAGCTTCACCCTCCTTTTAAAAGGTTAAGTCTGCCATTTTAACCCAATCAGCCTGACATAGTTATCTCCAGCCTTGTGCTCGTCAACATTCTCACCTGAGTTAACAAGACGATTACTGAAATGATCTCAGCAGGTCCTTTAATGACAGCAATGAAATGCAGTGGAAAGTTTTTTTGGGGATTAAGTTAATTTTCATGGCAAAGAAGGACTATGCAATTCATATGATCACTCTTCATAACATTCTGGAGTATATGCAAATTGCTATTATAAAAACTTAAGCAGCAACTTTTCCAATTTCCAATATTTATGTAATTCTCAAAACTTTTGGCCACGACTGTACTTTGTGGGAAAGCTACCATCCTCTCCCACTGAGGAAGATCATACCGAAAGGCCAATATCTAAGATTAAGAAGGAACTGTTCAAGCACAGAAGTGTTTAGAAGGCAAGCAGATTATTTGCACAACAGGATCTCCCTTAGGGGCTACCAGGAAGAGGGTCTATATACAGCCTTCAAGCACTCCCTCAGTGTCAACAGAGATATGCTCCAGAAAAGGGAAAAAGGTGGCGATATCATCAGAATTATTGGCACCTTTGATAATCAAAATCAAGGGATTTTTAAGATCCTTAGAAGACATTGGAGGATTGTCCCGACTAATTCTAACATGAAAGATGCATCCATCTATCACCTTTATAAAGGGAAGATCAATACGTGACCGATTGGTACATAGCCTATATCAGAAACAGAGATCAGAGGGTAGTTGGCTTGACAACAAACCAATTGGTATGTTCAGATGTGGGGGTGATTGCATAGGTTGCCCACTTATTCTTAGGTTGAAGAGATTTTTAGAGTGTCTTCACAGGAAGGGAATACCAAATGACTGACTTCGCAAACTGCAGAACAAATGAGGTAGTAGAAACATAGAAACATAGAAACATAGAATGTGTCGAGAGATAAGAACCATTTGGCCCATCTAGTCTGCCCAATATACTAAATACTATGGATAGCCCCTGGCTTTATCTTATATGAAGGATGGCCTTATGCCTATCCCATGCATGCTTAAACTCCTCCACTGTATTTGCAGCTGCCACTTCTGCAGGAAGGCTATTCCATGCATCCACTACTCTCTCAGTAAAGTAATACTTCCTGATATTACTTTTAAACCTTTGCCCCTCTAATTTAAAACTATGTCCTCTTGTAGCAGTTTTTCTTCTTTTAAATATTCTTTCCTCTTTTACCTTGTTGATTCCCTTTATGTATTTAAAAGTTTCTATCATATCCCCTCTGTCTCGTCTTTCTTCCAAGCTATACATGTTAAGGTCCTTTAATATTTCCTGGTAAGTTTTATCCTGCAATCCATGTACCAGTTTAGTAGCTCTTCTCTGAACTCTCTCCAAAGTATCAATATCCTTCTGGAGATATGGTCTCCAGTACTGAGCACAATACTCCAAATGAGGTCTCACTAGTGCTCTGTAGAGCGGCATGAGCACCTCTCTCTTTCTACTGGTAATTCCTCTTGCTATACACCCAAGCATTCTGCTAGCATTTCCTGCTGCTCTGTGACATTGTCTGCCTACCTTTAAGTCTTCTGAAATAATGATCCCTAAATCCCTTTCCTCAGATACTGAGGTTAGGACTGTATCACAGATTTTATATTCTGCTCTTGGGTTTTTACGTCCCAGGTGCATTATCTTGCACTTATCAACATTAAATTTTAGTTGCCAGATTTTTGACCATTCCTCTAGTTTTCCTAAGTCCTTTTCCATTTGGTGTATTCCTCCAGGAACATCAACCCTGTTACAAATCTTTGTGTCATCAGCAAAAAGACACACCTTACCATTGAGGCCTTCTGCAATTTCGCTGATAAAGATATTAAACAATATGGGTCCCAGAACAGATCCCTGAGGTACCCCACTGGTAACAAGACCTTGGTTTGAATATACTCCATTGACTACAACCCTCTGTTGCCTGTCCCTCAGCCACTGCCTAATCCATTCAACAATATGGAAGTCCAAGCCCAATGACTGCACTTTATTGATAAGCCTTCTATGTGAGACAGTATCAAAAGCCTTACTAAAGTCTAGATAAGCGATGTCTACTGCACCTCCTCCATCTATTATTTTAGTCACCCAATCAAAAAAATCAATAAGATTAGTTTGACATGATCTCCCTGAAGTAAACCCATGCTGTTTTTCATCTTTCAATCCATGGGATTTTAGATGGTCCACAATCCTCTCCTTAAGTATAGTTTCCATTAATTTCCCCACTATTGATGTCAGGCTTACTGGCCTATAGTTGCCCGATTCCTTCCTACTACCTTTCTTGTGAATGGGCACAACATTTGCTAATTTCCAATCTTCTGGGATGACTCCTGTTGCCAGTGATTGGTTAAATAAATCTGTTAATGGTTTTGCTAGTTCACCGCTGAGCTCTTTTAATAGCTTTGGGTGTATCCCATCAGGCCCCTGTGACTTATTTGTATTAATTTTAGACAGTTGACTTAGAACTTCTTCCTCTGTAAAGACACATACGTCAAAAGATTCATTAGTCTTCTTTCCCAACTGAGGTCCTTCTCCTTCATTTTCCTTTGTAAAAACTGAACAGAAGTATTCATTGAGGCAGTCAGCTAGTTCTTTATCTTCTTCCATATACCTTCCTTCTTTAGTTTTTAATTTGGTAATTCCTTGTTTTAGTTTCCTTTTTTCATTTATGTATCTGAAGAATGCCTTATACTGCTGAGTACCACAGTGGTCTCTTCCTTTTTTTGCTTTTACTGACAAGCCTAATGCAATCTTCTGTTGCCTTCAATAGTGCCACTTTTAAGTAGTCCCATTTCTCCTGGACTCCAATGAAACTGTTCCAGTCTGATAGGGACTCGTATACCACTAATCTAATTTTAGAAAAGTCAGTTTTTCTAAAATCTAAAACTTTTGTTTTTGTGTGGTGTGACCACACTGACTGGTGATCACTAGATCCCAAGCTTTCCCCTACAGTAATATCAGATACCAAATTCCCATTTGTGAATACTAAATCTAAAATGGCCTCCTTCCGGGTTGGCTCCTCCACTACTTGCTGTAGAGATAATCCCAGTAGGGAATTTAGAATATCTGTACTCTTGGCAGAACTAGCTATTTTGGTTTTCCAGTTTACATCTGGAAGATTGAAGTCTCCCATAATGATAACTTCCCCCTTCAATGTCATTTTAGCTATTTCCTCAACTAGTAGATCCTCTAATTCTTTGACTTGGGTAGGTGGTCTATATATAACACCTACACGAGTTACCTTATGATTATCAAGCTGCAAGGTAACCCAAACTGACTCTAAATTGTTCTCGCTAACTTGTATCAAATTCAATTTTATGCTATCTTTCACATACAGGGCCACCCCTCCCCCTTCTTGCCTTCTCTGTCTTTCCTGTATAGAGAGAACCCTGGTATTGATATATCCCAGTCATTACTCCCCTTGAACCACGTCTCAGTAACAGGTAGTATACGTTTGTACCTGTTCTTGCCCTTTGAATTATGCTGGTAAGACCAAACAAGAAATTAGGAGGATTGGGGACCACTTGGGTAGCATCCATCATAAATGATATACCTTGGTAACTATGCATTTAATTGAGTTCCATGATAGAGACCCCAGGAGCCTGAAATTTCAGGTGGTTGAGGTGATCCGCCCATCCACAAGAGGCGGGAATAAGGACAAGAGGATCCTCCAAAAGAAGGCCCAGTGAATCTACAGGTCGAAGACTGTGAAACCTTTGGGCCTCATTGAAAGTTGCATTGCATTTGCATTTTTTTAATCTGTCCATTAATAGTGGATCCATAGGACTTAGTATGCATCTGGCAAAGAATGGCCCATTTATGATGATCATTTTTAGGAATATAGAATAATTGCACAATCTGGGGATTGCACCTAGCTTGGTTTCTGGTTAACCTTACCATAATAAATGTATTTTCATTTATTGGATCTGAAAAGATGTAGGCCTTCGACACAATATGTTAAGTTACCTGTGGTACCTCCATACAGGGGCTTCAATCTTGCTGTTTATACAACTGGCCATAGTCTTGAAAAGTCCACATTTTGGGGGAATTTGTCCAAAGAAACAAATAATTGGATGCTAAGGGGATAACTTTATTAACTTTTTTTGAAATTGACCCAATGTTATCTTCTCAGTTCACATTAAATTAAGTGGTATTGGTGGGTCACATCCCATAGAGAAATTGTAAACCTCACCCTCCTCATTTTAATAAGATTTTTTTGTGATGCATCCCGTGGTGGAATGCATCGCTGTATCTTAATATTGGATCTAAGTGTAGTGTGCTTAGTGATACATCAGAGTAACAGACTTCCTATCTGGAGAGTTCATCTGCACCTCCTTACTATTGTTTGAGTGAGTCCAGCTTGGAACCAATCGGTGTATCTTGCTGAAGTACTGGATTGAGTATAATTGCTGCAATGTGTTCCAGAATGGAATGCAGAGTGTTATTGGTCAATGTTGTTAGCAGGCTCCTCTTCCCACTCTTAAGGGCGCCTACACAATGCTTAAGGAGGTGGACGGGAGGTACACTTGGTGCAGGAAATTACTATGACGTGTGTTCCACAGTGGAACACATTAACAGGAAGTGGGGAGCTCATTTAGCATATATAGGCTGGTGCACATTCCTACATACAATGCCAGTGATATTATCTTGAAAAGCCATTGAGCTTAGTTTTTATCTCTTTCTATTATTTAGTTGTTATCTTATCTTAGTTGCTCCTCATCCTGATTTATGAGACTTTAGACTTCTTTAGACTAGGGTGTTCTTCCTGTAAGCAGGGGTAGTATAGGGGCAGGTTAGGGATAGAGAGAGGTGTTCCTGACGTTAGTTAACTCTGACCTCTTCTGCAGTTTGTGCACCCGCCCAACTTGAATCTGAACAGTGATCCCATTCCAACAGTAGCCAATGTGTATTGAACTTCATATCTATTTGATTCTTGGAGCAGATATTTGGAATGAATTTTTTTTAACTTTTGTTACAATATATTGGTGTTTATTGTGGTTTGTAGCCATATCTATTAAAAGTAAATTTTTAATGGGTTTTCTTCTATGGTGAAGTGCCTGTACAGTGAATACTGTAAATAATAAAAAAAAAAAAAGATAAAATTACTGTTTTTATTTATTCCACCTCCCAAAAACGTAATAAAAAAGGCAGTCAAAAAGTCTTACTTGTACTCCAAAATAGCACCAATGAAAAATATCACTGGTCCCGCAAAAAACAAACATTCAGCACTAACAAAAGAAAAAAAATTACAAGTCTTTAAATGCAGCGGTTCACGATGAGAAGAGAGAAAGATAACAGAGTTGCGGCACTCACCGGGGTGTAAGTAGATAGCTTTATTCAGGCTTCCTTAGAAGTCGGCACATGAAGGATCCAGGGGCGGACACAATGTTGCAAGCGGCGACGGCCGTTTCGCGCGTGGGATCGCGCTTCCTCAGGCCGCTGTATACGTCATCACACAGGTTTGCGCTTTATACAGGCGGACAGGGGACGGCTGGCGCCGTCGGCCACAGCTGAGCGCCCTAGGATGAATGACATAAATTAAAAACCTGTGAACAGCAGGAACAGGTATGGATGTAAACAAATAAATCAAAAAGCACAGAAACAGATGCAGATCAGTTACTAGTGCCCACACCAAGTGGGGCGTCACTGCAAATTCATGCATAGGTGACAAGGGAGGTTTCAGGCACCGCGATACAAATTCAGATGTATATGGTTCATTAGGATTCAAATAAATAGGAAAGCCACATAATTTCAGCACGGAAAATAGCAAATACAGAACAAAATGCAAAAGCAAAGAATCACAAAATGCGAAGAGGTCGCATCCTGTAAACAATTGCCCGTCTATCCTGAACGCATGCGGATTATAAAAACACTGACATGTCGTTTCTGTCATTCATGCCTGCTGCACCCATTGCTCCTGTTTGCTTTATCCACCTTGCCTCCCTCTGCAGGAGTAGGCGATGCCGGTCACCCCCCCCCCCGAGGGATGTGACGGACATGCTCCACCCCCGCAAAGGAGAGGCAACGCGGATAAGCATCATGGGCAGTACGGATGTGGTCAATAAGGCGTGGGCTACCTCTGCCCGACCGTATAGAACCAACATGCTCACGGATGCGTTCAAAGAGGGGGCGAATTGTTTTACCTATATAAAAACGTTTACAGGGACAAAAAACGACGTATACCACATAAGATGTGCGGCAGTTAATAAATTCCCGCACAGTATGTGGTATTCCCCCTATACATAGGTGTTTGCTGCAAACATTGAGTGTACAAAATGAACAATGGCCGCATTTGAAGTTGCCCTTAGGCTTCCCAAGCCAGGTCTCGCCCTTAGGCGTGGAGAATGCACTCCTGACAAGTTTGTCTTTGAGCGTAGGGCACTTTCTAAATGCGATCAACGGTTTTTCATTAGTAAAGCTGCTGAGGGAGAAATCCCCCTTCAGTAGGTCCCAGTTCTGGTTTATTACCTGTTTGACTGTCTCAGCGGCAGGACTATATTGGAAGGAGAAGGCAAAGCGTGGTGGTTTGGAATTAATTCCTCTCTCCATGAGCAGGGAAGTACGATGTAGGGATTTTGGGGAAGGCAGGGATAAGTCGTTCTTTCATGCCTTTGGATAAAAATCCGTTAAATACATAATGATTGATTAGGGTGAACAACTTAGAGGACACGTCAGGTATAGGGTCCCCCCTAAGCTTAGTGTACACCGTGCGGTCTCCCAATTGCCTATGTGCCTCCTCCAAATAGTACTCCCTGGCATCAGGACCACATTCCCTCCCTTGTCGGCCGGCTTAATGACCATACTAGTCTGTTTACACAGAAGAACGCGAGATTCTTCTACCGTTAAATTAGAAGGTGCTGCGGGATACATCAGCGCACAAATTTCTCTCAATACTCGTTTGTGGAAATTGATCTATAGCCGGCATGGGAGGAAGGAAGGTGGACCCGACGCCCCCTGTGTACTTATTCATGTAGCCCATAGTGACTGCAGGCTCTTCTGGTTCAGTATTAGACAAAAAGTGAATGCAGGCAATCTCCTCCTCACTAAATCTGCCCGATAGATGGAAATCAGTAAGAGACATAGTGGCTGGGACCTCTCCCAGTGGGGGGTCAGAACACCAGAGAGGGGTCTCAGCAAACAGCTTTTTGAGGTACAACTTATGAACCTTGTGGCGTCCTCTGCGTGGCATACGCTTGGGGCGAATCCGTTTTTTGCCCCAATCAAATACACGGTCCAGTTTGTAATAATTTTTATCTCTGATGAACTCGTCCCTTTTGCGGTCTTTAATATCTGCTTGCGTAATTAGTAATTTTTTGTTTAGCCTCTTTTCGAACCCAGCTTTCATCCACCCTCAAACGCGCTGTCCCGTACGGACAGTTTGTCCGATTACGCAGGATAAACGATACTGATGAAAGTTTTTTTAGGCAGGCCGGAGAGCTTAGAGCTAGGCTTTTGGATAGGGGTTATCCGTCGAGGTGTCTCAGCAGCCCTTCACAAGGCCGCCAAATTGGACCGTACTTCCCTGCTCATGGAGAGAGGAATTAATTCCAAACCACCACGCTTTGCCTTCTCCTTCCAATATAGTCCTGCCGCTGAGACAGTCAAACAGGTAATAAACCAGAACTGGGACCTACTGAAGGGGGATTCCTCCCTCAGCAGCTTTACTAATGAAAAACCGTTGATCGCATTTAGAAAGTGCCCTACGCTCAAAGACAAACTTGTCAGGAGTGCATTCTCCACGCCTAAGGGCGAGACCTGGCTTGGGAAGCCTAAGGGCAACTTCAAATGCGGCCATTGTTCATTTTGTACACTCAATGTTTGCAGCAAACACCTATGTATGGGGGGAATACCACATACTGTGCGGGAATTTATTAACTGCCGCACATCTTATGTGGTATACGTAGTTTTTTGTCTCTGTAACGTTTTTATATAGGTAAAACAATTCGCCCCCTCTTTGAACGCATCCGTGAGCATGTTGGTTCTATACGGTTGGGCAGAGGTAGCCCACGCCTTATTGACCACATCCGTACTGCCCATGATGCTTATCCGCGTTGCCTCTCCTTTGCGGGGGTGGAGCATGTCCGTCCCATCCCTCGGGGGGGTGACCGGCATCGCCTACTCCTGCAGAGGGAGGCAAGGTGGATAAAGCAAACAGGAGCAATGGGTGCAGCAGGCATGAATGACAGAAATGACATGTCAGTGTTTTTATAATCCGCATGCGTTCAGGATAGACGGGCAATTGTTTAAAGGATGCGACCTCTTCGCATTTTGTGATTCTTTGCTTTTGCATTTTGTTCTGTATTTGCTATTTTCCGTGCTGAAATTATGTGGCTTTCCTATTTATTTGAATCCTAATGAACCATATACATCTGAATTTGTATCGCGGTGCCTGAAACCTCCCTTGTCACCTATGCATGAATTTGCAGTGACGCCCCACTTGGTGTGGGCACTAGTAACTGATCTGCATCTGTTTCTGTGCTTTTTGATTTATTTGTTTACATCCATACCTGTTCCTGCTGTTCACAGGTTTTTAATTTATGTCATTCATCCTAGGGCGCACAGCTGTGGCCGACGGCGCCAGCCGTCCCCTGTCCGCCTGTATAAAGCGCAAACCTGCGTGATGACGTATACAGCGGCCTGAGAAAGCGCGATCCCACGCGCGAAACGGCCGCCGCCGCTTGCAACATTGTGTCCGCCCCTGGATCCTTCATGTGCCGACTTCTAAGGAAGCCTGAATAAAGCTATCTACTTACACCCCGGTGAGTGCCGCAACTCTGTTATCTTTCTCTCTTCTCATCGTGAACCATAGTTTGACATTCTGTGTTGCTGAGCACCACACAATGGAGTGTATTATACCGCATCTACGGTGATTCTAATACTGGAAACGGCCATATCAGTTGAAGCAGTGCCGCCGTGTTTCTTTCTCTCTCCGTGTAGTCTTTAAATGCAGCGACACAAAAAAGAAAGAGTTTTGGAACCAAACCCGAGTTCGGGAAATGTTTTATTACAGTACAAATTAATTTATGGAGTTATTGCGCAAAGTCTCGCTAGACTCTCGCTAGCTCCTGCTCCGAACAGTATTACAACAAAGTTTTATGCAAATCGACTTCAGATGTTTCATCCGAAGTCAATCCGCTCATCGCTAGCACCCAGTACTTGGTCGGGACTCCTTTTGCATGAATTGAGGTCTTATAGAAACCTAGGTTGCTTTGATAGTGGCCTTCTGCTCGTCCTCTTGACAATACCCCATACATTCTCTTTTGGCACTCACACTTTTGCCAGTGTGGGCAGGTTCGAAGTCCTGCTGGAAAATGAAATCATAATCTCCATAAAGGTTGTCAGCAGAGGTAAGCTTGAAGTGCAGCTGCAGTCAACTCCTTGTGATTCTCTCCCAAATTCTTGAATGGCACTTTCTTGACAATCCTTTCAAGGACACGGTTATCCCTTCTGCTGATACATCTTTTTCTACCACATTTTCCTTCTAATTAATGTTCTATTAATATGGTTGGATACAGCACTCTGTGAACAGCTGGCTTCTTTAGTAACAACCTTTTGTGGCTTACTTTCCTTGTGGAGGCTGTCAATGACTATCTTCTGGATAACTGTCAAGTCAGCAGTCTTCCCCATGATTGTATAGCCTACTAAACCAGACTGAGTGACTATTTAAAGGCTTAGGAAACCTTTTCAGGTGTCTTGTGTTGATTAGCTGATTAGAGTGTGACACTAGGGGGGAGATATATAAAGGCTGGTGGATCCATCCGCCAGTCTTGATCTCCCTGCACTGGCGTGAGATGCACCTGATTTGTTAAGAGGCAGAAACCTGTTAACAAATCAGGCGCATCTGTCCCCTGCCATGTGCCAGAAACTGAAGTCTACACCAACTATAGGCATACTGAGCGTGTGTTGTGCTTTTTCATATTCCAAAGCTTCCAAAAATTGTCCCTTATCGGGGGCAGATGGTGTTTAAATGGTGTTATGGAAAAAAAATAAACAACAGTGGATTGTTGGGGGACCAAGCATCCAAAAGTGTTAGGTGTCAGAAGAAAAGTGGCTTGTTCTGAACGAGCCTAGAAAAATTCTCCCTTTTAATTGGGAGCAGCAGCAGGGCAGCGTGAATGTGGAAAGAGTAGGGTAATAATAAGAGGCACGTGGGCACAATAGTAGCAACAGCAGAAGCTGCATAACATGGAACATACAAGGCAATAGGTTGGCTGCCTATAGGTATTAGTAGTAGTGGTAGTAGTATTATTAGTGGCGGTGGATGAGACACATTAATAGTGATGGCAGTAGGGGCCACCCATATGTTACATGTCGACAGGCAGACAGCAGTAGTGACATGATGGCGACAGTGGCATGATGACAGCAGCAGCCGTACGAAACATAATGGTAGGCAGGCAATATGATGGTAGGCAGACAGTAACAGTGGCAAGATAGGACACCGTCAGCAAGGCCATATTTGTTCACCGGCCTCAGCCGGGGGAGTTTGAAAATACTCCCGAATCCAGGCTTGGTTCATTTTGACAAAAGTTATGTTTTGGACACTTGCGAAGCACAACTTGGTTTGTTTCAGTGTCCCCACCCCTGCAGTGCTGAAAATCCTCTACAAGATGACACTGGAGGCTGAGCAAGCACAAAAGACGCTGAGCATACTGAGTGCCAATTCGAGCCACTGTTCTAGTCTGCCTGCCCAGAAATCCATGGGGTCAGGGAACAGGGGAGATGCACTGGAGATAGGCAACAGTCTAGGTAGGTCTGAACCTGGTTATTGAGACGGGAGGTCTCCACTTGCTGATTTGCTTCAGCAGGTGCTGTGGTTTCTGCTTTGTAGCAGCAAGAGGTGAGTGACTCTGCAGGGAGGTGGAGAGGGGTCTACCTTTCATACACACTGGCAGCAGGCATCTGCTTGCCAAAAGTTGCAACAAGCTGCGTACACAGTGTTTCCTGGTAATAGTGTAATTTGCCCTCCGTTTCAGAGGCCAGTGTTTCCTGGTAATAACGTAATTTGGCCTATCTTTCAGACGCCATGTAATTTTCTCCTTGTGGGTCCCCAAGAGCTACAGGGTGGACAGCTAGATGCATTAACTGTACTTCTGCCATCGTCCCCTGCTGCATGAGTGTTGATGTCTGTTCTAAGATAAATATGAGGGAGATGCAATTGTTTGTGCCGCAGTTGTCCCTTCTGACACATTTTCTTGCCTCTTAGAAGGGTTTTTTAGCACCTAATAGGCATATCTCATGAGCAGCCACTGCCTAACCTCGAAACAACACATGTTACCTGCTGAGGCAGTCTAGTGAATGACAAAATCATTTACGGCTATCCACTGCTCATACAGATTATCTTGTATGTGTAATGTTGAATTCCAGCGAGTTGGTATGTAGCGATGGCCTTGCGGTTTGCCCGGCGGTCGGTTCACGGCAAACTTTGCGCATTTGCGATCCGCCAAACATGCGAACATATGGCGATGTCCGCACGCCATATTCTTTTGCATTGAGCCGAACTTTGACCCATGACACATCCATCAAGTGGGACAGGACAGCCAATTGAGAAGTTTCAGCACATAGACACACCCCCAACCCTATAACAAAATCCGATCTGGCAGCTATTTTACATTATGTGTTTTGCCAGTGTAGGGAGAGGTTGCATTTTGGAGCAGGGGCAGGCTGTTAGAAACTTAGGGACAACAAACGCTAGCTAAAAGGGACACAAAAATCCTTTTAAGGACTGGTAACATTGTGCTATCGATAGGTGTGATACACAGAGGGGTGTTATATACTTATAATATACTTTCTAACATAGAAAGTATATTATAGTGCATTTGTATGCTTCCAGAAAATGCTGATTGAGGGCTGCGATCTATCAGCTTCCACAAAATAATGATTGAGGTTTTCCATATACCTGCATCCACAAAATTAGTGCTTGAGGGTCATATACCAGCTTCAACTAACAACGGATTGAGGCCTGCCATATATCAGCTTTCACAAAATAGTGATAGAAGTTTTCTATATACCTGCGTCCACAAAATTACTGCTTGAGGGTGATATACCAGCTTCAACTAACAACTGATTGAGGCCTGCCATATATCAGCTTCCACAAAATAGTGATAGAGGTTTTCCATATACCTGCGTTCACAAAATTACTGCTTGAAGGTGATATCCCAGCTTCAACTAACAACTGATTGAGGCCTGCAATATATAAGCTTCCACAAATACTGCTCGTCTATAGGGACTTTGGCACAGGGTCATTTTGAAAATGACAGGCAGAAAAAGAGGCAGGCCATTTTGCAGGGGTGGTAGGGGTCGGGCAGGTGCACCAGGCTGGAGCCTAAGTGGGAAGTTGGAGAAGGTGTGTGCAATTATGTCAAAGGATGCACCAGAGTTGATTGAGTGGCTCATTTAGCCTTCCGCTTCTGCACCCTCCTCATCCTCTGTATCTGCACCCTCCTCACTCTCTGCTGTGTGCACCCCCAAAGACACCACCACCACTATAGCCCCTCAACTCGAGTCAGAGGAATTATTTTTCCATCCATTCCCAGACCTTACTGATGCGCAGCCATTCTTGGCATCGAATGAGGAAGTGGAGGTAGCAACGGCCGCCTCTAGATAACCTCTGGGCGATTGCACGTCCCCGTGACAGCGACGATTCATTCGGATGTCTGCCCTATCAACTTTCGATGTTCTTTTCTGCGCCTACCATGGTGATTACGGGTAACGGGGAATCAGGGATCGATGCCAGAGAGGGAGCCTGAGAAACGGCTACCACATCCAAGGGAGGTCAATAGCTGAAATCTGATTGGCTGTTGTTGCCTTGCCCCTTTTTTTTCCAAATTGTGAACCACCCAGAGAGGGTGGGTCAAGTTACTAAAGCACAAGCGTCCAAGGAAGGCAGCAGGCATGCGGCAATTACCCACTCCCGACTCGGGGAGGTAGTGACGATAAATTACAAGAGGCCCTGTTATTGGAATGAGTACACTTTCCATTAACGAGGATCTATTGGAGGGTAAGTCTGGTGCCAGCAGCCAACTTGCTGCCGGCCTCCACAACGTTCACCCAGTGTACCATCATGGTAAGGATTGTGTTGACCAGACTCTTGGCTATTGAGACTGGACTTGTAGGTGAGGGCCTGCTGCCGCTTTGATAACTTCTAGGCGATCGCACATCCCCGTGGCGGCGACGATCCATTTGGATGTCTGCCCTATCAACTTTGAAGCAATTTTTCAACAAGGACCTTCTGGTATAGCACTGTTTTGCTTGTCCTCTCCACCAGAGGAATGAGAGATGAGAAGTTCTCTTTGTAGCGGGAATTGAGAAGGGTGAACAACCAGTATTCTGTGTTCTCTAAAATGCATATAACGCGCAGGTCATGGGAAAGGCAGCCTAACATGAAGTCAGCCATGTGTGCCAGAGTACCAACAGGCAAGACGTCGCTGTCGTCATCAGAAGATGAGCTGACCCTGTAAAAGGTTGTAGGTGAGGGCCTGCAGGTGAGCTGACCCTGTAAAACATTATATGCAAGGGCCTGCAGTTGAGCTGACCCTGTAAAACATTATATGTGAGGGCCTGCAGGTGAGATGACCCTGTAAAACATTATATGCGAGGGCCTGCAGGTGAGCTGACCCTGTAAAACATTAAATGCGAGGGCCTGCAGTTGAGCTGACCCTGTAAAACATTATATGCAAGGGCCTGAAGGTGAGTTGACCCTGTAAAACATTATATGCGAGGGCCTGAAGGTGAGTTTACCCTGTAAAACATTATATGCAAGGGTCTGTAGTTGAGCTGACCCTGTAAAACATTATATGCAAGGGCCTGCAGATGAGCTGACCCTGTAAAAAATTATATGCGAGGGCCTGCAGGTGAGCTGACCTTGTAAAACATTATATGCGAGGGCCTGCAGGTGAGCTGACCCTGTAAAACATTATATGCAAGGGCCTGCTGGTGAGCTGACCCTTTAAAAAATTATATGCAAGGGCATTCTATGCGACAAATAAGCATGTTGATATGATGGAAGAGGAGGAGGATGATGAGAAAAGGATTTAACCATATACCCTTTTTTTGTGGTGGAAGGGGTGCATGGGAATACAGTATATTGAGTACATTAAACAACATATTTAAAGTGTCTTTGTTCATCCACTTTCTTCTGGTGGAGTCGAGAAGTCTGGGTTCATTTTTATAAGAGTCAACCTGTCAGCATTTTCAGTTGACAGGCAGATACGCTTATCTGTTATAATGCCACCAGCAGCACAAAATACCCGCTCAGGGCATAGAGCACCAGTTCATACCACGTGTCCAGCTTGGACACCCAGTAGTTGTAAGGCACTGAGGGATCACTGAGGACGCTGACACGGTCTGCTACGTACTCCTTCATCATCTTCCAAAACTTTTCCCTCCTTGTGACACTAGTCCGCGCTTTAGGGTGAGGGTGCTGCAGGGTGTCATGAAACTGTCCCAGGCTTTGGAGAGTGTTGCCCTGGCTCTGTTGGAACTGCTGTGTGTTCCCCTTGTCTCCCCTCCTCGGTTGCCCAAGGAAGTACGGACTCTGCCGCTAGCATTGTCAGATGAAAATATTTGGAGCAATTTTACAACAAGGACATTCTGGTATTGCACTGTTTTGCTCGTCCTCTCTACCTGAGGAATAAGAGATGAGAAGTTCTCTTTGTAGTGGGGGTCGAGAAGGGTGAACACCCAGTAATCCGTGTTGTCTAAAATGCGTATAATGCGCGACCCGGAACATGAAGTCAGCCATGTGTGCCAGAGTACCAACAGCCAAGACTTTGCTGTTGTCATCAGGAGGATCACTCTCAATCTCCTCATCCTCTTTCTCCTCTTCTGCCAACCCACGCAGAACAGATGGAATTAAACTTCCATGGGTACTACCCTCTGTAGCGGAGGCAACCGTCTCCTGCTCCTCCTCCTCCTCTTCATCGTTCAATTCGTGCTGAGAAGATGGACGGAGGGTGGTCTGGCTATTACCCTGTGTAAAGTCTTCTTCCTCCATTTCCACCTCTTACACATGCAAAGCGTCTTCCTTAATTGTGTGCAGCGAGCCTTTGAGTAGACACATAAGTGGGATGGTTAAGCTGAATAATAGCGTTATCGCAGCTCACCATCTGTGTTGATTCCTCAAAGTTTCTTAAAACCTCGCAGAGGTCATACATCCATGCCCACTCCTCGCTTCGGATTAGTGGAAGCTGACTGGAAAGGCAATGACCATGTTGCAGCTGGTATTCCACTACTGCCCTCTGCTGTTCACAAAGCCTGGCCAACATGTGGAACGTCACGTCGCACAACAGCCGGTGAGCTGGCAATTTAAAGTGCCGCTGCAGCGTTGACAGACCGGCTGAAGCTGACGATGACTTGCGGAAATGTGCACACACACGGCGCACCTTCACCAGTAGCTCAGGCAAATTGGGTTTTGAGAAACCGCTAAACCACTAAGTTTAAGACGTGGGCTAGGTATGGGTTGTGTGTGAGCTTGCAGAGCTCCAAAGCCACCACCAAGTTACGGCCATTATCACACACAACCATGCCTTGTTGTAGGTTGAGTGGCGAGAGCCACAGCTCAGTCTGGTCTCTTATCCCCTGCAACAGCTCTGCGGCGGTGTGCTGTTTGTCCCCTAAGCATATCCGCTTCAGCACGGCCGGTTGACGCTTCCCCACTGCAGTGCTACACTGCTTCCAGCTACCAGCTGATGGCTGACTGGTGCTGCACGCAGATAATTTGGAGATGGAAGTGGAGGCGGAGGAGGAGAAGTGGGGGTTGGAGCCACTAATGTAGGTGCTGGCGGAAACCCTGATGGAATTAGGGCCCGCAATCCTCGGTGTCGGTAGCACCTGTGCCATCCCAGTGTATGACTCGGTGTCGGCCTCCACAATGATTACCCAGTGTGCCATCAGGGAAATGTAGCATCCCTGGCCAAATGCTCTTTTCCATGTGTCCGTGGTTAAGTGGACCTTCCCAGTAACTGCGTTGGTCAGGGCACGTGTGACGTTTCGGGACACATGTTGGTGTAAGGTGGGCACGGCACACCTTGAAAAATAGTGGCGGCTGGGAACAGAGTACCTCGGTACAGCCGCTGACATCAGGCTGCGGAAGGCCTCAGTGTCCACAAGCCTAAATGGTAACATTTCCAGGGCCAGTAATTTTGAAAGGTGCGCATTTAGTGCTATGGCCTGTGGCTGGGTGGCTGGGTATTTGCACTTGCATTCAAATGCCTGGGGTAATGACATTTGGATGCTGCGCTGGGACAGGGAAGTGGATGTGGTCGCAGATGGTGCTTGTGAAGGTCCAGGGCGGGAGGCATCCTCGCCTGCGCCTTCGACAGGCGATTGGCCAGCACGTACCATAGGGGAAGAGGAGGCAGTAGTGTGACCTGCAGACACCGATTGTGGACCCAGGCGTTCGGCCCACTTATTACGGTGCTTGGATGCCATGTGGCGGATCATTCTGGTGGTGGTGAGGTTGCTAGTGTTCACGCCCCGGCTCATTTTCGTGTGGCACAGGTTGCAAACTACTATTCTTTTGTTGTCCGCACTTTCCTCAAAAAAGCGCCATACTGCGGAACACCTACCCCTTGGCAAGGGAGATTTCCGCAAGAGGGTGCTCCGTGGAACAGTTGCAGGCCTGTTTGGTGTGGCCTGCCTTCTCCCTTTTGCCACCCCATTGCCTCTTCCAGCCTGTTGAGGTGCTGCAGATCCCTCCCCCTCTGTACTGCTGTCCTTGCTCGGCTTTACATCTCATCGTCCACCACCTCCTCTTCCACTTCCTCACTCTGATCATCCTCTTGATTTATTGACCTAACCACAACCTCAGTGATTGACAACTGTGTCTCATCCTCTTCATCAACCTCTTGAGGCAGTAATTGTGGTTGACTCATTGGAAACTGTGTCTCATCATCATCCACCTCATTAAACACTAATTGCCATTCCCCACCATCATGTTCTTCTGACTGTGTATTCTCAAGAGGTTGGGAATCAGGACACAAAATCTCATGTCCCTCTTCAATCGTGCTTGGTGAGAGGGCCAAATCAAGTAATGGCGATGAAAAGAGCTCCCCTGAATTTCTGAGTGTGGGATCACTTGTTTGGCCAGACTCTCCATGGTGTGAGGAAGGAGGATCAGGGTGAGGATTCTGTTGACCAGACTCTTGGCTACTGAGACTGGACTTGGTAGAAGATAAGGTGGTGCTTAACCGACTGGAAGCATTATCTGCTGCAATCCAACCGACCACCTGGTCGCACTGTTCTGACTTTAAGAGTTTTGTCCTGCAACGCCCTGCAAACTGGGATATGAAGCTAGGTATTGTGGATGATTGTAGCAGGCAAAGTTTCAACGTGCCCAAGGCCACGGCCTCTGCGTGAACCATCAGCATCACGGCCACTTCCCTATCCCTTAATGCTCGCCTTCTTCATATTAAATGTTATATGCACGCTTGACACAAGATGTGGCACAGATGTCACAGTTCACAGCAAGCACAGTATATGGAAAAAGTACGTAAAAGTATGGAAAAAGGAAAATAGATTTCACTTATATTTTTCCTCTGTCCCTGACACACAGAAGGTATTGCACAGATGTCACGAGTCACTACAGACACCCTCTATAGAAAAAGTATTGAAAATGATGGAAAAAATATACTAGTTTGCACTTATATGTTTCCTATCTCTGGCCCTGACACACAGAAGGTATTGCACAGATGTCACAAGTCACTGCAGACACCCTCTATAGAAAAAGTATTGAAAATGATGGAAAAAATATACTAGTTTTCACTTATATGATTCCTATCTCTGTCCCTGACACACAGAAGGTATTGCACAGATGTTACAAGTCACTGAAGACACCCTCTATAGAAAAAGTATTGGAAATTAAGGTAAAAAAATACTAGTTTGCACTTATATTTTTCCTATCTCTGGCCCTAACACACAGAAAGTATTGCACAGATGCCACAAGTCACTGCACACACCCTTTATAGAAACAGTATTTAAAATGATGGGGATTTTTTTTTTATTGCTATTTTATATTGCTGCCACCACACACAATAGTCCTTAAAAGGACTTTTGGGTCTTTGAAGCGTTTTTCAAGTAAATAGATTGCGAATCTTGTGATCACTCTCCCTACACTATCTGTCCCTTCCTAAGCGCAGCTCTCCCTGACTACAAGTGAGCCAAACATGCCTCATCGGGTGCTATATAGGCTATATAGGCTACAACATGGCTACTGGCATTACAGTGATGGCAGTAGTTACCTGCACGTTTATTGTCTGCATAGCAGCCGCAAAATGTGCGGGGATGAGACTCGAGCATGGCGCTCGAGCACATGCGGTACTTGGCTATCCTTTTTTGGACGTGGCATGAGCAGGAACATTTTTAGATTGCGGTGCTAAGGACCTTTGCGCCACAATCTGTGTCAGAAATACACCTAAAATAGATATATTATTATATAATAAATGACCACCTAATTGTATTATTATTCGGGGGTAGGGCTAATATCTTTATATTGTATAGATTCTAGTGTATTATACTGTGCCCTGTATTTCCCAGTAGAAAATGGTCCTTTGGAAACACAGTCCTCATCCCTGACCACCAAAACCAGGCAGCACTCTGTCAGTACATGGTGGCCTCCCTTCTCCGCCATGCTGCTCCACTCTGTACTGGTGCTTATTCTGACTCTAGGGCTGGGTTCACATCCTATTTTTGCCATCCATTTAATGCATACCAAAAATGTATGCGTTAACTGATGCTGTACAGTGGTGTCCGTTCACCATACAGTTCCATGGTAGAAAATAAATTTACATTAATGTATGCATTTTTTTATGGACTCTACGGGATACAAAAACGTGGAGTACTGCACATTTGTATACATCAAACAAATAGAAAATAAAATTCTTCTAGGCTCCAGCAGGGCACATTTTTGAGAGTTTCCCTTTAACCCCTTAAGGACTCAGCCCTATTTCACCTTAAGGACTTGGCCATTTTTTGCAAATCTGACCAGTGTCACTTTATGTGGTGATAACTTTAAAACGCTTTTACTTATCCAGGCCATTCTGAGATTGTTTTTTTTGTCACATATTGTACTTCATAACACTGGTTAAATGGAGTAAAAAAAAAAAACATTTTTATTTATAAAAAATACCAAATTTACCAAAATTATGGAAAAATTTTCAAATTTCCAAGTTTCAATTTCTCTACTTCTATAATACATAGTATTACCTCCAAAAATAGCTATTAGTTTACATTCCCCATATGTCTACTTTATGTTTGGATGATTTTGGGAATGCCATTTTATTTTTTGGGGACGTTACAAGGCTTAGAAGTTTAGAAGCAAATCTTGAAATTTTTAAGAAATTATCCATAACCCACCTTTTAAGGACCAGTTCAGGTCTGAAGTCACTTTGTGAGGCTTACATAATAGAAACCACCCAAAAATGACCTCATTTTAGAAACTACACCCCTCAAGGTATTCAAAACATATTTTACAAACTTTGTTAACCCTTTAGGTGTTTCACAAGAGTTATTGGCAAATGGAGATTCAGAATTTAAATTCTTGGGCAAATTTTTCATTTTAATCCATTTTTCCAGTAACAAAGCAAGGGTTAACAGCCAAACAAAACTCAAAATTTATTGCCCTTATTCTGTAGTTTATAGAAACACCCCATATGTGGTCGTAAACTACTGTACGGGCACACTGCAGTGCGCAGAAGGAAAGGAACACCATACGGTTTCTGGAAGCAGATTTTGCTGGACTGTATTATTTACACATGTCCCATTTGAAGCCCCCTGATGCACCCCTAAAGTAGAAACTCCAAAAAAGTGACCCCATTTTGGAAACTACGGGATAAGGTGGAAGTTTTGTTGAGACTATTTTTAGGATATATATAATATATAGTTGCTCTATATTACATTTTTGTGAGTCAAGGTTACAAAAATTTAAAAATTCTGAAATTTCATCTCCATTTGCCAATAACTCTTGTGGAACACCTAAAGGGTTAACAAAGTTTGTAAAATCAGTTTTGAATACCTTGAGGGGTGTAGTTTCCAAAATGGGATAAATTTGTTGGAGTTTCTACTCTAGGGGTGCATCAGGGGGGCTTCAAATGGGATATGGTGTAAATAAACCAATCCAGCAAAATCTGCCTTCCAGAAACAATATGGTGTTCTTTTCCTTCTGCGCCCTGCCGTGTGTCCGTACAGTAGTTTACGACCACATATGAGGGGTTTCTGTAAACTACAGAATCAGGGCAATAAATATAGAGTTTTGTTTGATTGTTAACCCTTGCTTTGTTACTGGAAAAAATGTATTAAAATTAAAAATTTGGCCAAAAATAGGTATTTTTATAGTTCAGGTTCTTACAGACGCGGCGATACCTAATATGTATACTTTTTTGATTTATTTTAGTTTTACAAAATAATTTATTTTAGTTTTACAAAATAATTTATTTTAGTTTTACAAAATAATTTATTTTAGTTTTACAAAATAATTTATTTTAGTTTTACAAAATAATGGGAAAAAAAAATTGTTTTAGTGTCTCCAAAGTCTGAGAGCCATATATATATATTTTTTTTTCTGGGCGATTGTCTGTGGCCAAATAGAATTAAAATTGGGAAAGGGGATTATAAATGTAGTACTCCATGGAAGTGTGGTACTCTCTGAAGCAACCGTCAATGCAGAGGCCCGAATGATTGAGGCATGTGTCACTAGGTGGTGTTGTCCTACCGTATCCCCCTCCTGTGACACACTCTGCACATTTTTTGGGACCGTCCCTTCCTTCCAGTATGGGGGACCACACCTGTAAAGTGTTGGCCAGGGACGATCCGGGCGCCTCCAGTTTCCGAGGTACTCCGGCCTGCTCTTTCCCGGTCAGAAAAGATCAGGTCCTTGAGGAATGCCTCATAGAACTGCAGGAATTTCCCTGTGTTGCCAGTGCTCTGGGACAGCACAAAAGAGTAATACAACTTTTTTGTACCATACCTGGGTTTTGCACATGGCGTTATATGGCTTGAGGACTTGATCAGAGAGATCAACTCCTTTAACCACCTCAGCTCCCCTAGCTTAAACACCCTTAATGACCAGACCACTTTTTACAATTCTGCACTACACTACTTTCACGGTTTATTGCTCGTCATACAACTTACCACCCAAATAAATTTTACCTCCTTTTCTTCTCACTAAGGCCTCATGCACACGACCGTTGTGTGCATCCGTGGCCGTTGTGCCGTTTTCCGTTTTTTTTCGCGGACCCATTGACTTTCAATGGGTCCGTGGAAAAAACGGAAAATGCACCGTTTGGCAGCCGCATCCGTGAGCCGTGTTTCCTGGCCGTGAAAAAAATATGACCTGTCCTATTTTTTTCACGGTCAACGGTTCACGGACCCATTCAAGTCAATGGGTCCGTGAAAGAACACGGATGCACACAAGATTGGCATCCGTGTCCGTGATCCGTGGCCGTAGGTTAGTTTTTATACAGACGGATCCGAAGATCCGTCTGCATAAAAGCTTTTTCAAAGCTGAGTTTTCACTTCGTGAAAACTCAGAACCGACAGTATATTCTAACACAGAAGCGTTCCCATGGTGATGGGGACGCTTCTAGTTAGAATACACTACAAACTGTGTACAAGACTGCCCCCTGCTGCCTGGCAGCACCCGATCTCTTACAGGGGGCCGTGATCAGCACAATTAACCCCTTCAGGTGCGGCACCTGAAGGGGTTAATTGTGCTGATCACGGCCCCCTGTAAGAGATCAGGGCTGCCAGGCAGCAGGGGGCAGACCCTCCCCCCCCCCCTCCCCAGTTTGAATATCATTGGTGGCCAGTGCGGCCCCCCCCTCCCTCTATTGTAATAATTCGTTGGTGGCACAGTGTGCGCCCCCCATCGGCCCCCCCTCCCTCTATAGCATTAACAACATTGGTGGCCAGTGTGCGGCCTCCCATCTCTCCCCCCCCCCCCCCCCCCATCATTGGTGGCAGCGGAGTTCCGATCGGAGTCCCAGTGTAATCGCTGGGGCTCCGATCGGTAACCATGGCAACCGGGACGCTACTACAGCCTGGTTGCCATGGTTACTTAGCAATAGTACAATAGTAGAAGATTCATACTTACCTGCTCCAGGCTGCTGCTGCGATGTTAGTGTCTGGCCGGGAGCTCCACCTACTGGTAAGTGACAGGTCTGTGCGGCGCATTGCTAAATGAACTGTCACTTACTAGTAGGAGGAGCTCCCGGCCGGACACGAACCTCGCAGCTCCCAGGTAAGTATGAATCTTTACTATTGTACTATTGCTAGTAACCCGCTGCCACCAATAATCGGGGGGGGGGGGGGGGCAGGGGGGGAAGATGGGAGGCCGCACACTGGCCACCAATGTTGTTAATGCTATAGAGGGAGGGGGGGCCAATGGGGGGCGCACACTGTGCCACCAACGATTTATTACAATAGAGGGAGGAAGGGGGGGGGGGGGCACACTGTGCCACCAACGAATTATTACAATAGAGGGAGGAGGGGGGGGGGGGCCGCACTGGCCACCAATGATATTCAAACTGGGGAGGGGGGGGTCTGCCCCCTGCTGCCTGGCAGCCCTGATCTCTTACAGGGGGATATGATAGTACAATTAACCCCTTCAGGTGCGGCACCTAAGGGGTTAATTGTGCTGATCACGGCCCCCTGTAAGAGATCGGATGCTGCTAGGCAGCAGGGGGCAGTCATGTACACAGTTTGTAGTATATTCTAACTAGAAGCGTCCCCATCACCATGGGAACGCCTCTGTGTTAGAATATACTGTCGGAAATGAGGTTTCACGATCTCACTCATATCCGACAGTATATTCTAACATAGAGGCGTTCCCATGGTGATGGGGACGCTTCAAGTTAAAATATACCATCGGATTGGAGAAAACTCCGATCTGATGGTATAAAAGGGACTCCAGACTTTACATTGAAAGTCAATGGGGACGGATCCGTTTGAAATGGCACCATATTGTGTCAACGTCAAACGGATCCGTCCCCATTGACTTGCATTGTAATTCAGGACGGATCCGTTTGGCTCCGCACGGCCAGGCGGACACCAAAACGACTTTTTTTTCATGTCCGTGGATCCTCCAAAAATCAAGGAAGACCCACGGACGAAAAAACGGTCACGGATCACGGGAAAACGGAACCCCGTTTTGCGGACCGCAAAAAAATACGGTCGTGTGCATGAGGCCTAATAGAGCTTTCATTTGGTGGTATTTCATTGCTGCTGACATTTTTACTTTTTTTGTGATTAATCGAAATTTACCGAAATTTTTGCAATAAAATGACATTTTTCACTTTCAGTTGTATTTTTTTTTTTTTAAAACTACATTTCTATATAAAATTTTCTCTAAATTTATTGTTCTACATGTCTTTGATAAAAAAAATGTTTGGGGAAAAAAAAAATGGTTTGGGTAAAAGTTATAGCGTTTACAAACTATGGTACAAAAATGAGAATTTCCGCTTTTTGAAGCAGCTCTGACTTTCTGAGCACCTGTCATGTTTCCTGAGGTTCTGCAATGCCCAGACAGTAAAACCCCCCCACAAATGACCCCATTTCGGAGAGTAGACACCCTAAGGTATTCGCTGATGGGCATAGGGAGTTCATAGAACTTTTTATTTTTTGTCACAAGTTAGCGGAAAATGATGATTTTTTATTTTTTTTTTCCCTTACAAAGTCTCATATTCCACTAACTTGGGACAAAAAATAAAAACTGCCATGAACTCACTATGCCCATCAAGAAATACCTTGGGGTGTCTTCTTTCCAAAATGGGGTCACTTGTGGGGTAGTTATACTGCCCTGGCATTTTAGGGGCCCTAATGCGTGAGAAGTAGTTTGAAATCAAAATGTGTAAAAAATGCCCTGTGAAATCCTAAAGCTGCTCTTTGGAATGTGGGCCCCTTTGCCCACCTAGGCTGCAAAAAAGTGTCACACATGTGGTATTGCCGTACTCAGGAGAAGTTGGGCAATGTGTTTTGGGGTGTCTTTTTACACATTCCCATGCTGGGTGAGAGAAATATCTCGGCAAAAGACAACTTTTCCCATTTTTTTTATACAAAGTTGGCATTTGACCGAGATACTTATCTCACCCATATTTTTTTCTCACAAAGTCTCCCTTTCCGCTAACTTGGGACAAAAAGTTCAATCTTTCATGGACTCAATATGCCCCTCAGCGAATACCTTGGGGTGTCTTCTTTCTGAAATGGGGTCACATGTGGGGTATTTATACTGCCCTGGCATTTTAGGGGCCCTAAAGCGTGAGAAGAAGTCTGGAATATAAATGTCTAAAAAAATTTACACATTTGGATTCCGTGAGGGGTATGGTGAGTTCATGTGAGATTTTATTTTTTGTCACAAGTTAGTGGAATATGAGACTTTGTAAGAAAAAACAAAAAAAATAAAAAATCAATTTCCACTAACTTGTGCCCAAAAAATGTCTGAATGGAGCCTTACAGGGGGGTGATCAATAACAGGGGGGTGATCAGGGAGTCTTTATGGGGTGATCACCACCCTGTCATTGATCACCCCCCTGTAAGGCTCCATTCAGACGTCCGTATGTGTTTTGCGGAACCGCGGTGTCCGTGTTTTGCGGATCCACGGATCCGCAAAACACATACGGACGTCTGAATGGAGCCTTACAGGGGGGTGATCAATCACAGGGGGGTGATCAGGGAGTCTATATGGGGTGATCACCCCCCTGTCATTGATCACCCCCCTGTAAGGCTCCATTCAGACGTCCGTATGTGTTTTACGGATCCGATCCATGGATCCGTAAAACACATACGGACGTCTGAATGGAGCCTTACAGGGGGGTGATCAATGACAGGGGGGTGATCAATGACAGGGGGGTGATCAGGGAGTCTATATGGGGTGATCACCCCCCTGTCATTGATCACCCCCCTGTAAGGCTCCATTCAGACGTCCGTATGTGTTTTGCGGATCCACGGATCCATGGATCGGATCCGCAAAACACAATCGGACGTCTGAATGGAGCCTTACTGGGGGGTGATCAATCACAGGGGGGTGATCAGGGAGTCTATATGGGGTGATCACCTCCCTGTCATTGATCACCCCCCTGTAAGGCTCCATTCAGAAGTCCGTATGTGTTTTACGGATCCGATCCATGGATCCGTAAAACACATACGGACGTCTGAATGGAGCCTTACAGGGGAGTTATCAATGACAGGGGGGGTGATCAATGACAGGGGGGTGATCAGGGAGTCTATATGGGGTGATCACCCCCCTTTCATTGATCACCCCCCTGTAAGGCTTCATTCAGACGTCCGTATGTGTTTTGCGGATCCGATCCATGGATCCGTGGATCCGTAAAACACATACGGATGTCTGAATGGAGCCTTACAGGGGGGTGATCAATGACAGGGGGGTGATCAATGACAGGTGGGTGATCAGGGAGTCTATATGGGGTGATCACCCCCCTGTCATTGATCACCCCCCTGTAAGGCTCCTGTCACGGCTGAGGATGGGGAAAATCCTCAGCCGTGCGTTGCCATGTGCTGTAGGCCTACTCGGCCAGGAGAACAGGATAGGGAGCAGGTCACCTCCTACAGCGTCCCTACCCTGACCCTAACTCCTAACTGCATGGGCCGACCTTAAAGGTAGGAGGACCCATGCGCAGGAACCTCGGATCCCTAACTCACCCTCCGTCCGGTCCCTGCGCTAGGAGTCAGGGTAAGACGACCTACTCCTCCTAGGCACGGAGGAGCAGGAGTCTCAATGGCGAAGCTGTTGGGAAAAGAGGAACTCATACAGCCTTACGGGAATGACAGGCGAACTATTAGTTCCACCAACCTGTCACAGCCTTGCTGACTGGATCCCTGCGCAAACAGGAATCCAGAACCGTAAGCTGCACCAAACACATAGAAAGGTCCCAACAGAACATAACATACAACATCAACACACAGCAGACATAAACATAAGGACAATATCTTTATGACCACAGGGGTGGCTCTCACTGGCAGATAGTAACACAGGAGGCTGCTCCAGCAAGCATGGCTGAAACAACCTACAGAGCCATGCTAACAGTGAGGCTATATAGGCCAGGAAGCCACACCCCACAGTCGGACACACCCAGTGACACACACACACACTGGGAAGGGAGTTAACCCTTCCAGCACCACAGAAGGGAAAAACACCACTTAAAAGGGAAGTGCACACAATACATAAAACACAGTGTACACCATACACACACACCTAACATAAAGGTTGCTAGGTGTAACCGCATGCCAAAGCAGCAAGCTGCCTAGCACCGCTCAGGCTGCTTAGCTGACAATGCTGAACACAACTAGTTGCCCGCGGCAACCACAAGTGAGGCCACACACAGCGACCCTCACCTGTGGTTGAACACACAAACTAAAACCGCAGGCAACCCATGCGGTAAGGAGTCACGGACATAGCCATGGCCGTGACAGCTCCATTCAGACGTCCGTATGTGTTTTGCGGATCCGATCCATGGATCCGTGGATCCGTAAAACACATAGGAACGTCTGAATGGAGTCTTACAGGGGGGTGATCAATGACAGGGGGGTGATCAATGACAGGGGAGTAATCAGGGAGTCTATATGGGGTGATCAGGGGTTAATAAGGGGTTAATAAGTGACGGGGGGGGGGTGTAGTGTAGTGTGGTGCTTGGTGCTACTTATTACAGAGCTGCATGTGTCTTCTGGTGGTCGATCCAAGTAAAAGGGACAACCAGAGGACCAGGTAGCAGGTATATTAGACGCTGTTATCAAAACAGCGTCTAATATAACTGTTAGGGGTTAAAAAAATCGCATCTACAGCCTGCCAGCAAACGATCGCCGCTGGCAGGCTGTAGATCCACTCGCTTACCTGCAGTTCCTGTGAACGCACGCGCCTGTGTGCGCGCGTTCACAGGAAATCTCGCGTCTCGCGAGATGACGCGTATATGCGTGACTCTGCCTGAGACTGCCGCCTCCGGAACGCGATCCTGCGTTAGGCGGTCCGGAGGCGGTTAATATACCGATTGTAGTCCACGATACAATCAGGCTTGAGGACCGTTGCCACGTTACCTCGCCCAGGGACAGGGGTGATGCCGTTACCGTGAATTGTGGACAGTACAAGGACATCCCTCTTGTCCTTATATCTGACCAGCAACAGGTTTCCACTGGTAAGGGCATGGGTCTCACTCCTGGGGATAGGTACCTGGAGGGGGTGGGTAGGGAGGCCGCATTGATTTTTCCCACAGTCCCACAAGCGGACGTGGATCTGGCGGCGAGGGACTGGAACAAGGGGATACTAGTATAAAAGTTTTCCACGTACAGGTGGTAACCCTTATCTAGCAGTGGGTTCATAAGGTCCCACACAAGTTTCCCGCTAACACCCAGAGTGGGGGGACATTCTGGGGGTTCAATACGGGAATCTCGCCCCTCTTACACACAAAACTTGTAAGTGTACCCTGAGGTACTCTCATACCTCGCCCACATAGAGGGAACATACTGGAGGAAAATGAGTCTCCCCTTGAAGGCAATGAGAGACTCATCAACAGCAAACTCCCTTCCAGGTACATAGGCCTCCAAAAATTTGGCCCTGAAATGATCGATGACCGGCCTGATTTTGTACAGGCGGTCATAGGCAGGATCACCTCGGGGGGACATGCTGCATTATCTGCATAATGCAGGCATTTCCAAATGGCCTCAAAACGGGAAAGTGTCATGGCCATACAGTAGAGTGGGGTCTGGTAGAGGACGTCCCCACTCCAGTACTGCCTGACACTAGTTTTTTTTGACTAGGCCCATGTGCAGCACGAGGCCCAAAAACGTCCTCATCTCGGCTGCACTGACTGGAGTCCAGCCAGTGCACGCACACACAAAAAAAAAGCTCTTGCGCCCCAAAAAATTTGTGTTTATGTGTGGGGGGGAGGGCAGGGGGGCAATGGCAGATGGAACTATGGTGGCTCACGTGGGGGTGCTGGGCTCAGAGGTGGACGGACAGGCTCCTCTCTCCTGGCTCCACGGAAGCAGTGTGGAGGAGGAGAGCAGAGCTTGGGGAAGTTAACCCCCCCCCGCCCGTCCAGCCAATAGGATGCGATCCTGAGAGGTGATGTCACCGCCACCTCTTAGGATCTAAGGATGGTGATTAGTGGTGTATTATCACACCACCGATCACCATCATATTATGGGTTATCGGGTCACCGGAGACCCGAATGACCCGTAAATGCAGAAACCGCAGGTCTGAATTGACCTGCGGTTTGCTGTGATCACCGATACGGGGGGTCACAGGGCCCCCCTTGGCATTGTCACAGAGTGCCTGCTGAATGATTTCAGCAGGCACTCTGTTCTGATCACTGCCCGCCGCGCGGCGGTGATCGGAAATACACAGGGCGTACCTGTACGCCCTGTGTCCTTAAGGACTCGGACATCAGGGCGTACCTGTACACCCTGTGTCCGTAAGAGGTTAAAATACATATTTTTTGTGGGAATTTTTGCCAATGATCCCCCTCTGCAAATATGACCTGAAGGTTTTTCAGGTTCGCCTGCCATTACAGTGAATGGGGCCCGCCGCGAACTGGATGGTTTGCAAACATTTGATCATGAACACGCATTCGCAAATCGCCCCGGCCGATGTTCGTCCATCACTATTGGTATGTTGTGGATTAAGCGGTGTAATGGCAAACCGTTCTGTCGCTGTAAGTCCAGGATAGGGTCCCTTACCACGTAAGAATGGAGGAATGCTGTGTCCCCTGACTTCAAGGCACAGTGTGAGACCTAGAAGACACCTCCACGTCATCATGCTGTGACTGAGAGGACTGAGCTATCCAATTCACAATTGCATCCTCTTTCTCCTCAATGATAATGTTGCACCTTCCCAAAGCCAGGAAGAGCTGTGGCTTACTACTACTTCTGGGCGGATAGCTGGTGCTGCTACTACCGACATTCTGGCTTTGGAAGGACATGGTCTAGCCCTAGTTTTTTTGTCTGGAACCCTTCCGTACCCCTCACATTTGGCCTAATGTACACAGTCACAGGCTGAATATTCGCCATAAATTTGCAAATTCGAGAATGCGTAATCTCCAGTCATTATTTACTTGATTACGAAAATCGGCAATGTAATATGTTTGCGATAAAAATTTGCGATTAGAATATTCGCGATCAACACTAAGGGGTATGCAACTTTCTTATTGGTTGCTAGGGATGTTGCTGTGCCGATATTCGCGATAAATTCACAATTAGAATATTCACGATCAACACTATTTGCGAATACATATATATAGCACTATATTCTAAATATTCGCAAATTCTCGAAGTGGAGATATTCGCAATTAAAATTCGCGATTCGAATATTCGCACTCAACACTAACAGTCATACAAAGTATGGAACTGTTTACAAGTCTGTTTTCTGACAAAGAAGAGTAATACAATGTCCATCCCTTTCTACAAACACACTGAAGACACTGCTACTGGCAATTTAGGGAGAGCCCACATCACCATTATTTTTCTGTAAGAAAACAGATCCTGTGCATCAATTATGCACATTTGGCATCCATTTGAGCCATTTCCGTCTGAGATTAATTTTTGTAGGTGGAAAAAAAGCCCTGTATGCAGTACTTCTGTGTAAGAAAACGGATCTCATAACTGATGCACAGGATCTGTTCTTTTTTTTACAGGATCAGTTTTTTCTTTATTTTTCTGTTCTTCTAATGGATCAGAAGAATGGAATAATAATGGTGATGTGAACTCTCCCTAACTTTGGAATAATGCAGTATCTGTGCCACTAACAGATTTGGGCCTAATGTCTACCATGAGATCATTTTCCTCTCAGGCGTTTTTTAAACGCTATTCTCTGGATTGTAAAACAAGCATTGTACACTTGTTTTGCTATTTTTGCACAGATTTCAGTCTACTACACTGCTCAAAAAAATAAAGGGAAAACTTAAACAACACAATGTAACTCCAAGTCAATCACACTTCTGTGAAATCAAACTGTCCACTTAGGAAGCAACACTGAGTGACAATCAATTTCACATGCTGTTGTGCAAATGGGATAGAAAACAGGTGGAAATTATAGGCAATTAGCAAGACACCCCCAATAAAGGAGTGGTTCTGCAGGTGGTAACCACAGACCACTTCTCAGTTCCTATGCTTCCTGGCTGATGTTTTGGTCACTTTTGAATGCTGGCGGTGCTTTCACTCTAGTGGTAGCATGAGACGGAGTCTACAACCTACACAAGTGGCTCAGGTAGTGCAGCTTATCCAGGATTGCACATCAATGCGAGCTGTGGCAAGAAGGTTTGCTGTGTCTGTCAGCGTAGTGTCCAGAGCATGGAGGCGCTACCAGGAGACAGGCCAGTACATCAGGAGACATGGAGGAGGCCGTAGGAGGGCAACAACCCAGCAGCAGGACCGCTACCTCCGCCTTTATGCAAGGAGGAACAGGAGGAGCTCTGCCAGAGCCCTGCAAAATGACCTCCAGCAGGGCACAAATGTGCATGTGTCTGCTCAAACGGTCAGAAACAGACTCCATGAGGGTGATATGAGGGCCCGATGTCCACAGGTGGGGGTTGAGCTTACAGCCCAACACCGTGCAGGACGTTTGGCATTTGCCAGAGAACACCAAGATTGGCAAATTCGCCACTGGCGCCCTGTGCTCTTCACAGATGAAAGCAGATTCACACTGAGCACATGTGACAGATGTGACAGAGACTGGAGACGCCATGGAGAACGTTCTGCTGCCTGCAACATCCTCCAGCATGACCGGTTTGGCATTGGGTCAGTAATGGTGTGGGGTGGCATTTCTTTGGAGGGCCGCACAGCCCTCCATGTGCTCGCCAGAGGTAGCCTGACTGCCATTAGGTACCGAGATGAGATCCTCAGACCACTTGTGAGACCATATGCTGGTGCGGTTGGCCCTGGGTTCCTCCTAATGCAAGACAATGCTAGACCTCATGTGGCTGGAGTGTGTCAGCAGTTCCTGCAAGACGAAGGCATTGATGCTATGGACTGGCCCGCCCGTTCCCCAGACCTGAATCCAATTGAGCACATCTGGGACATCATGTCTCGCTCTATCCACCAACGTCACGTTGCACCACAGACTGTCCAGGAGTTGGCAGATGCTTTAGTCCAGGTCTGGGAGGAGATCCCTCAGGAGACCGTCCGCCACCTCATCAGGAGTATGCACAGGCGTTGTAGGGAGGTCATACAGGCATGTGGAGGCCACACACACTACTGAGCCTCATTTTGACATGTTTTAAGGACATTACATCAAAGTTGGATCAGCCTGTAGTGTGTTTTTCCACTTTAATTTTGAGTGTGACTCCAAATCCAGACCTCCATGGGTTAAAAAATTTGATTTCCATTTTTTTTATTTTTGTGTGATTTTGTTGTCAGCACATTCAACTATGTAAAGAACAAAGTATTTCAGAAAAATATTTAATTAATTCAGATCTAGGATGTGTTATTTTTGTGTTCCCTTTATTTTTTTGAGCAGTGTATATCAGGTGTTTTCATTGTGATTTAAAAAACTACCCCCTGGATTGTAAAACATGCATTTTTTTTTACATACAGTTATATTAAGCTTATCCCCCCCCCCCCCATACCAACACATGAACTCAGGTTTTGAAAAAAAGCTGTATTTTTGTTCAAATGGGGAAAAAAGAAATGTTGTATGTATTATAAGGTAGTAACTACAGCTACAAGGCACTGCCTAGCACTGCCTTCTGTCAAAAACTGTCTGGATCCCTGCTGGATCCCATTATAGTCAATGGAGTCTGGGAGTGCTCCGGCCCTTTCCAGCTATTCCGGATATGATGAACTGCAGAACAACCTGCCAGATGGTTTTAATGCTAGTATGAAATTAGCCTGACAAAGTAGGGGCCATTATTCTCTGTTCCATCCCTGACCAGTAGTTGAGAGAGCAACAGCAACTTTGCAGCAGGACGAGAGAAGGGCTAGAATACAGGAGATAGAGGACAGGAGATAGCCTGTGGAGACAAATAGAGGAGCTTCTTCCTCCTCTTAGTGCCAACTGCAGAGCAATCTCTGTAGAAACACACTGGATTGTAGTAATAGTCCAGGAGAGGGGGGAGGGCAGGATCTTCCTGCTGCAGAACCCTGGCTGCACTAACAAGCAGCCAGGCAAGTCTATATAAGGTCAGTCCTGTGGGGGAGTGCAGTCATTCGCTAAGATTCTGGTGTTCGCAATTTGAGCAGACACTTTATGGGGTAGTTGTGGGGGATAGTGGTAGCATGGTGGCCAAGGAAAGTGAGGTAGGTAGCTGGATAACATTTAGAAAGCAGGGTAGAATGCCCATGGTAGATACTTTTATAACTCTTTCCAGCTTTATGCAAGTCAACTATTCTTAATCGTAGGTCTTCTGAGAGCTCTTTTGTGTGAGGCATCATTCACATCAGGCAATGCTTCTTGTGTAAAGCAAACCCAGAATTGTTGTGTTTTTTTTAGGGCAGGGCAGCTGTAACCAACACCTCCAATCTTATCTCATTGATTGGACTCCAGTTGGCTGACACCTCCCTCCAATTAGCTCTTGGAGATGTCATTAGTCTAGGGGTTCACATACTTTTTCCACCTGCACTGTGAATGTTTACATGGTGTGTTCAATAAAAACATGGTAACATTTAATTCTTTGTGTGTTATTAGTGATTGTCTATTGTTGTGACTTAGATGAAGATCAGATCACATTTTATGACCAATTTGTGAAGAAATCCATATCATTCTAAAGGGTTTACATACTTTTTCTTGCAACTGTATTGCAGATCGGGTTGACAGATTACTGGGAGGGGCTGGTGAAGATCCAGCAGTCATGGTTCATATTGTAACCGATGACAAAGTTAGAGGTAGATGGAGCATACTAAAAAATGATTTCAGGGATTTAGGTCACAAGCTTAGGGCAAGGACATCAAAGGTAGTGTTTTCCGAAATACTACATGTACCACGAGTCACACAAGAAAGCCATTAACAAATGGCTCAAGAACTGGTGTAGGAAGGAGGAGTTTGGGTTCCTGGAGAATTGGGCCGACTTCTCTGTCAGCTATAGACTCTATTGTAGGGATGTATGGTGGAGTGTTTAAACTAGGGACTGGGGAGGGTAAATACATTATAGGAGTGGAATAACGAGACCTAGGGCAAGGTAGTGAAACTAGGAGAGGAATGGAAGGAAGGACTAGAACAGTTCAGAAGGAAAGGTGTAGGCTAAAAAATATACAAAAAACATATTAATTGTATGTACACTTATGCCAGAAGCCTGTCTAATAAAACTGGTGAACTGGAATTAGTAATGTGTGAGGAGGACTATTGCATAGTGGGAATACAGTAACTGAGACATGGATGGATGATAGTTATGACTGGGCAGTTAATGTACAGGGTTACAGTCTGTTTGGAAAGAATCGTCAAAAATGGAGAGGAAAGGGTTTGCCTTTATGTAAAGTCCTGTCTAAAGACCACACTCCGGGAACACATGAACATGTCGAGTCACTGTGGGTAGAAAAACATGGTGGTAAAAACAACAATAAAATACTGATAGGAGTTTATTATAAGCCACCTAATATATCAGAGTCCACAGAAAATATACTACTAAACAAGATAGATGAGGCGGCAAATCATAATGGGGTCGTTATTATGTGGGACTTCAACTTCCCAGATATAAACTGGGAAACTGAAACCTGTAAATCTCATAAAGGAAACAGGTCCTTGGCAATAAACAAAGACAATTACCTTTCCCAACTGGTTCAGGACTCGACTAGAGGGACAGCCATGCTGGACTTAGTACTAACCAATAAACCTGACAGAACAACAGATATGCAGATTGGCGGACACCTGGAAAATAGTGACCATAAAATAATAACCTTCCAATTGTCATTCAAAAGAGTGTTTCTTCAGGGAAGCACAAAAATACCAAACTTCAAAAAAGCTAAATTTAGGCAACTAAGAGAGACCAAAAATAAAAATACAGCCACAAAATGGGATATTTTTAAAAGCATCCTAAACTCTAATTGTGAGAGGTACATCCCTTATGAGAATAAAATGGTAAGGAATAAGATTTGTAAAGAAACCAATAGATTACAAACAGAAAGCATTCAAATCACTAAAACAGGAGGGTAGTGAGGAAGCACTGAAAGACTATAAGGTAAAAAATAGAATATGTAAAAGACAAATAAAAGCAAAGCAAAAGCCAAAGTAGAGACAGAGAGATTCATTGCCAAAGAGAGTAAAACTAACTAAAATTAATCTGGAGGTGTTAGCCCTTTACAGAGTGATGAGGGGAGAGTTTCAGACAGAGATGAGGAGAAAGTAAAGCTATTAAATATTTTTTTTCTCCACTGTATTCACTGAGGAATATAAACTGTCAGATGAAATGCAGAATGTAAAAGTAAATTCTCCATTAAAAGTGCCCTGTCTGACTCAGGAAGATAAAATTGGACAAAATCGCCAGTACTAGATGGCATACACCCCCGTATCCTAAGAGAATTAAGTAATGTCATAGCCAGACACGTATTTCTGATATTTAAGGACTCTATATTGAAAAGAAGTGTTCCACAGAATTGGCGCTTAGCAAATGTGGTGCCAATATTCAAAAATTGTTCGAAAACAGAGCCCCAAAACTATAGGCCAGTAAGTTTAGCATCTGTTGTGGGTAAACTGAAGGTTTTCTAAGAGATGCTATCTTGGAGTACCTCAATGAAAATAAGCAAATAACGACATATCAGCATGGCGTCATGAGTAGAGTTGAGCGAACACCTGGATGTTCGGGTTCGACGAGTTCGGCCGAACTTTCGAAAAATGTTCGGGTTCGGGATCCGAACTCGACCCGAACTTCATCCCGAACCCGAACCCCATAGAAGTCAATGGGGACCCGAACTTTTGGGCACTAAAAAGGCTGTAAAACACACCCGGAAAGGGCTAGAGGGCTGCAAAAGGCAGCAAAATGTAGTTAAATCCCCTGCAAACAAATGTAGATAGGGAAATGATGAGTTAACATAAAATAAATAAAAATTAAACAATATTAATTGGAGTGAGGTCCCATAGCACAGAATCAGGCTTCAAGTCACCCACCAATGGAGAAGGTCACTTACTATTATTTTGACCACAGCACCCAGACAAAGGAGAGAGGTCCCACAGCAGAGAACCAGGCATCATATCACCCACCACAGGAGTAGGCCACCATTTAGTTACTTTGACCCCTACACCCAGACGGAGGAGAGAGGTTACACAGCAGAGAATCAGGCATTTAGATCACCCACCACAGGAGTAGGCCCCCATTGAATAAGACCCTGGCAACCATGTCAGATGGCACAACCATCAGCTTTATATCAATCAGCACAGGAGAAGGCGACTTTGAAAGACTTTGACCCCTACACCCAGATGGAGGAGAGAGGTTTCACAGCAGAGAATCAGGCATCATATCAACCACCACAGGAGAAGCCACCATTTAGTTACTTTGACCCCTGCACCCAGGAAGAGGAGAGAGGCACCACAGCACATATTCTGGCATCATATCAGCCACCACAGGAGAAGCCACCATTGAGTTACTTTGACCCCCGCACCCAGGAAGAGGAGAGAGGCACCACAGCACATATTCTGGCATCATATCAGCCACCACAGGAGAAGCCACCATTGAGTTACTTTGACCTCTGCACCCAGGAAGAGGAGAGAGGCCCCACAGCACATATTCTGGCATCATATCAGCCACCACAGGAGAAGCCACCATTGAGTTACTTTGACCCCTGCACCCAGGAAGAGGAGAGAGGCCCCACAGCACATATTCTGGCATCATATCAGCCACCACAGGAGAAGCCACCATTGAGTTACTTTGACCCCTGCACCCAGGAAGAGGAGAGAGGCCCCACAGCACATATTCTGGCATCATATCAGCCACCACAGGAGAAGCCACCATTTAGTTACTTTGACCCCTTCACCCAAACAGAGGAGAGAGGTTCCACATCAGAGAATCAGGCATCATATCAACCACCACAGGAGTAGGCCACAATTTAATGGGACCCCGGCAACCATGTCAGATGGCACAACCATCAGCTTCATATCAATCAGCACAGGAGAAGGCGACTTTGAAAGACTTTGACCCCTACACCCAGACGGAGGAGAGAGGTTTCACAGCAGAGAATCAGGCATTTAGATCACCCACCACAGGAGTAGGCCCCCATTGAATCAGACCCTGGCAACCATGTCAGATGGCACAACCATCAGCTTTATATCAATCAGCACAGGAGAAGCCACCATTGAGTTACTTTGACCCCTGCACCCAGGAAGAGGAGAGAGGCCCCACAGCACATATTCTGGCATCATATCAGCCACCACAGGAGAATCCACCATTGAGTTACTTTGACCCCCGCACCCAGGAAGAGGAGAGAGGCACCACAGCACATATTCTGGCATCATACTAACCACCACAGGAGAAGCCACCATTGAGTTACTTTGACCCCTGCACCCAGGAAGAGGAGAGAGGCCCCACAGCACATATTCTGGCATCATATCAGCCACCACAGGAGAAGCCACCATTGAGTTACTTTGACCCCTGCACCCAGGAAGAGGAGAGAGGCCCCACAGCACATATTCTGGCATCATATCAGCCACCACAGGAGAAGCCACCATTTAGTTACTTTGACCCCTTCACCCAAACAGAGGAGAGAGGTTCCACATCAGAGAATCAGGCATCATATCAACCACCACAGGAGTAGGCCACAATTTAATGGGACCCCGGCAACCATGTCAGATGGCACAACCATCAGCTTCATATCAATCAGCACAGGAGAAGGCGACTTTGAAAGACTTTGACCCCTACACCCAGACGGAGGAGAGAGGTTTCACAGCAGAGAATCAGGCATTTAGATCACCCACCACAGGAGTAGGCCCCCATTGAATCAGACCCTGGCAACCATGTCAGATGGCACAACCATCAGCTTTATATCAATCAGCACAGGAGAAGCCACCATTGAGTTACTTTGACCCCTGCACCCAGGAAGAGGAGAGAGGCCCCACAGCACATATTCTGGCATCATACTAACCACCACAGGAGAAGCCACCATTGAGTTACTTTGACCCCTGCACCCAGGAAGAGGAGAGAGGCCCCACAGCACATATTCTGGCATCATACTAACCACCACAGGAGAAGCCACCATTGAGTTACTTTGACCCCTGCACCCAGGAAGAGGAGAGAGGCACCACAGCACATATTCTGGCATCATATCAGCCACCACAGGAGAAGCCACCATTTAGTTACTTTGACCCCTTCACCCAATTAGAGGAGAGAGGTTCCACATCAGAGAATCAGGCATCATATCAACCACCACAGGAGTAGGCCACAATTTAATGGGACCCCGGCAACCATGTCAGATGGCACAACCATCAGCTTCATATCAATCAGCACAGGAGAAGGCGACTTTGAAAGACTTTGACCCCTACACCCAGACGGAGGAGAGAGGTTTCACAGCAGAGAATCAGGCATTTAGATCACCCACCACAGGAGTAGGCCCCCATTGAATCAGACCCTGGCAACCATGTCAGATGGCACAACCATCAGCTTTATATCAATCAGCACAGGAGAAGCCACCATTGAGTTACTTTGACCCCTGCACCCAGGAAGAGGAGAGAGGCCCCACAGCACATATTCTGGCATCATACTAACCACCACAGGAGAAGCCACCATTGAGTTACTTTGACCCCTGCACCCAGGAAGAGGAGAGAGGCACCACAGCACATATTCTGGCATCATATCAGCCACCACAGGAGAAGCCACCATTTAGTTACTTTGACCCCTGCACCCAGGAAGAGGAGAGAGGCACCACAGCACATATTCTGGCATCATATCAGCCACCACAGGAGAAGCCACGATTGAGTTACTTTGACCCCTGCACACAGGAAGAGGAGAGAGGCCCCACAGCACATATTCTGGCATCATATCAGCCACCACAGGAGAAGCCACCATTTAGTTACTTTGACCCCTTCACCCAAACAGAGGAGAGAGGTTCCACATCAGAGAATCAGGCATCATATCAACCACCACAGGAGTAGGCCACAATTTAGTTTATTTGACCCCTGCACCCAGGAAGAGGAGAGAGGCCCCACAGCACATATTCTGGCATCATATCACACACCACAGGAGAAGGCCTCTTTCAGTGATTTAGGCCTTTGGACCCAGACAGAGGAGAGAGGTCAGAGATTAGCTTCATATCCCCCAGCACAGCAGAAGACCGCTTTATTTGACTTAGGCCTCAGCACCCAGACAGAAGACAGAGGTAGCATGGCAGAGGTTATGGCTTCATGTCACCCGTTAGTTTAACCGGCCACTTTCATCTGGTTAGGCCCCGGCGCCCAGACAGAGAAGAGTTTCATTCAACTGTGGGTTTCATAAAATTTGTATGAAATAAAGAAGTGGCCCGTAGCACAACAAGACATGTTTTAGGCAGTTAATAAGGACTACTCTGCACAAGGGAGGGACAGGTCCTGTGGGATCCATGCCTGGTTCATCTTTATGAAGGTCAGCTTGTCCACGTTGGCTGTGGACAGGCGGCTGCGCTTGTCAGTAATGACGCCCCCTGCCGTGCTGAATACGCGTTCAGATAAAACGCTGGCCGCCGGGCAGGAAAGCACCTCCAAGGCATAACATGCTAACTCTGGCCACGTGGACAATTTCGAAACCCAGTAGTTGAATGGGGCCGAACCATCCGTCAGGATGTGGAGGGGTGTGCAGACATACTGTTCAACCATGTTAGTGAAATGCTGCCTCCTGCTAACACGTTCCGTATCAGGTGTCGGTGCAGATAGCTGTGGCGTGGAGACAAAACTTTTCCACATTTCTGCCATGCTAACCCTGCCCTCAGATGAGCTGGCCGTGACACAGCTGCGTTGGCGACCTCTTGCCACTCCTCTGCCTTCACCTTCCACCTGTTCCCCTGTGACATGTGGGAATGCTCTCAAGAGCGCCTCTATCAGCGTGCGCTTGTACTCGCGCATCTTACGGTCGCGCTCCAGTTCAGGAATTAAAGTGGGCACATTGTCTTTATACCGGGGATCCAGCAGGGTGGCCACCCAGTAGTCTGCACACGTTAAAACGTGGGCAACTCTGCTGTCGTTGCGCAGGCATTGGAGCATATATTCGCTCATGTGGGCCAGGCTACCCATGGGTAAGGACAAGCTGTCCTCTGTGGGAGGCGTATCGTCATCGTCCACCGTATCCCCCCAGCCACGCACCAGTGATGGGCCTGGGCTGCCACCCCGCTGTGAACTTGCGTCATCCTCGTCCCCCTCCACCTCCTCCTCCTCATCCTCCTCGTCCTCCAGTACAGTGCCTTGGCTGGCGACTTGTGAACCTGTCCTCTGCTGCTTAAACAAACCTCCCTCTGAGCCACTTCGAACAGACTGGCCCGAAAGTGTTAGAAACGAGCCCTCATCCTCCTCCTCCTCCTCCACCTGGGCCACCTCGTCTAACATCATTGCCCTAAGTGTTTTCTCAAGGAGACATAGAAGTGGTATTGTAACGCTGATAACAGTGTCATCGCCACTGGCCATGTTGGTGGAGTACTCGAAACAGCGCAGCAGGGCACACAGGTCTCGCATGGAGGCCCAATCATTGGTGGTGAAGTGGTGCTGTTCGGCAGTACGACTGACGCGAGCGTGCTGCAGCTGAAACTCCACTATGGCCTGCTGCTGCTCGCACAGTCTCTCCAGCATGTGCAAGGTGGAGTTCCACCGGGTGGGCACGTCGCATATGAGGCGGTGAGCGGGAAGGCCGAAGTTCCGCTGTAGCGCAGACAGGCGAGCAGCGGCAGGATGTGAACGGCGGAAGCGCGCACAGACGGCCCGCACTTTATGCAGCAGCTCTGACATGTTGGGGTAGTGGTGAATGAACCTCTGCACCACCAAGTTCAGCACATGCGCCAGGCAAGGGATGTGCGTCAAACCGGCTAGTCCCAGAGCTGCCACGAGATTTCGCCCATTATCGCATACCACCAGGCCTGGCTTGAGGCCCACCGGCAGAAACCACTCGTCGGTCTGTTGTTCAATACCCCGCCACAACTCCTGTGCGGTGTGGGGCCTGTCCCCCAAACATATGAGTTTCAGAATGGCCTGCTGACGTTTACCCCGGGCTGTGCTGAAGTTGGTGGTGAAGGTGTGTGGCTGACCGGATGAGCTGGTGGAAGCAGTGGAGGAGGAAGCCGAGTAGGAGGAGGAGGCTACAGGAGGCAGAGAATGATGCCCTGCGATCCTAGGGGGCGGAAGGACGTGCGCCAAGGAACTGTCCGCCGGGGGCCCAGCCGCCACTACATTCATCCAGTGTGCAGTTAGTGAGATATAGCGTCCCTGGCCGTGCTTACTGGTCCACGTATCTGTGGTTAGGTGGACCTTGCCACAAATGGCGTTGCGCAGTGCACACTTGATTTTATCGGACACTTGCATGTGCAGGGAAGGCACGGCTGTCTTGGAGAAGTAGTGGCGGCTGGGAACCACATACTGCGGGACAGCCATGGCCATCAGCTGTTTGAAGCTGTCTGTGTCCACCAGCCGGAATGACAGCATTTCAAAGGCCAGCAGTTTAGAAATGCTGGCGTTCAGGCCAAGGGCTCGAGGGTGACTCGGGGGGAATTTGCGCTTCCTCTCTAAGGTTTGAGATATTGAGAGCTGAACGCTGCTGTGTGATATAGTGGAGACGCTAGTTGACGGTGGCGGTGGTGGTGGTGTCGGTGGCACATCCTCTGTTTGCTGCTCGGCAGGTGGCAACATTCCTCTCGAGGCGGAAGCCGAGGCAGCAGCGGTAGAGGGAGCAGGGGGAGCCTCAGCGAGTGCCTGGTTTTTAAGGTGTGTACCCCACTGCAGTTCATGCTTTGCATGTAGATGCCTGGTCATGCAGGTTGTGCTGAGGTTCAGAACGTTAATGCCTCGCCTCAGGCTCTGATGGCAGAGCGTGCAAGTCACTTGGGTCTTGTCGGTAGGACATTGTTTAAAGAAGTGCCATGCCAGGGAACTCTTTGAAGCTGCCTTTGTGGGGCTGGGTCCCTGTTGGCGATGTCCAGTAGCAGGCGAACTCTGGGGGCGGCGGCTCGTCTGCTTTGGCCCCCTGCTCCCTCTTTGGCTTCGCTGTTGTCTCGGTCTCACCACTACCTCTTCCTCTGAACTGTGAAAGTCATCGCCACGACCTTCAGTCCATGTGGGGTCTAAGACCTCATCGTCCTCTGCATCGTCTTCCACCCAGTCTCCCTCCCTGACCTCCTCCTGTTCAGTCTGCACACTGCAAAAAGACGCGGCAGTGGGCACCTGTGTTTCGTCATCATCAGAGAGTCGGTGACTCTGCTGTGGTGGTATTCCCATGTCCTCTTCATCTGGAGACATAAGTGGTTGTGCGTCAGTGCATGGTATGTCTTCCTCCACTGGGGAAGGGCTAGGTGGACGCCCCTGGGAAACCCTGGAAGCAGAGTCTTCAAACAGAAGAAGAGACTGCTGCATAACTTGTGGCTCAGACCGTTTCCCTGATATGCTTGGGGGTGATGTGACAGACTGATGGGCTTGGTTTTCAGGTGCCACCTGTGCGCTTTCCGCAGAAGACTGGGTGGAAGACCATGTGGTGAACGTGCTGGAAGCACTGTCGGCCACCCAATCGATTAATGCCTGTACCTGCTCAGGCCTTACCATCCTAAGAGCGGCATTGTGCCCCACGAGATATTGCGGTACATTCTGCCGGCTAGTTGAGGGAGTTCGTTCCCTACTGTGTGCGCCTGGGGCCGAACGGCCACGTCCTCTACCAGCAACAGAGGCTCCACGGACACCACCACGACCGCGTCCTCGTCCCTTAATAGTATTTTTCTTCATTGTTGCGATTCAACTCGCACCACAATGAAATATATTATTTTTTATAAGCAAAATCCCCTCACTGGAATACTTTCAGTCTTTTGACTGTATGGATTACAGATGGAATGACTGTTATATGTGAGTACCGCTTTCTTTGACAGATTCTAGTATGGGTACATATATGTTTTCCCAACCCCAGCACATTAGTTTGCTAATTCCAGATGTATGAAACGCAGGCCTAACTGTATCTAGTATATTGAACGCCAGATAAACTAACTTGGCCTTTTTTAAATAAAATAAAAATTCCCTCACTGGAATACTTTCAGTCTTTTGACTGTATGGATTACAGATGGAATGACTGTTATATGTGAGTACCGCTTTCTTTGACAGATTCTAGTATGGGTACATATATGTTTTCCCAACCCCAGCAAATTAGTTTGCTAATTCCAGATGTATGAAACGCAGGCCTAACTGTATCTAGTATATTGAACGCCAGATAAACTAACTTGGCCTTTTTTAAATAAAAAAAATTCCCTCACTGGAATACTTTCAGTCTTTTGACTGTATGGATTACAGATGGAATGACTGTTATATGTGAGTACCGCTTTCTTTGACAGATTCTAGTATGGGTACATATATGTTTTCCCAACCCCAGCACATTAGTTTGCTAATTCCAGATGTATGAAACGCAGGCCTAACTGTATCTAGTATATTGAACGCCAGATAAACTAACTTGGCCTTTTTTAAATAAAATAAAAATTCCCTCACTGGAATACTTTCAGTCTTTTGACTGTATGGATTACAGATGGAATGACTGTTATATGTGAGTACCGCTTTCTTTGACAGATTCTAGTATGGGTACATATATGTTTTCCCAACCCCAGCAAATTAGTTTGCTAATTCCAGATGTATGAAACGCAGGCCTAACTGTATCTAGTATATTGAACGCCAGATAAACTAACTTGGCCTTTTTTAAATAAAAAAAATTCCCTCACTGGAATACTTTCAGTCTTTTGACTGTATGGATTACAGATGGAATGACTGTTATATGTGAGTACCGCTTTCTTTGACAGATTCTAGTATGGGTACATATATGTTTTCCCAACCCCAGCAAATTAGTTTGCTAATTCCAGATGTATGAAACGCAGGCCTAACTGTATCTAGTATATTGAACGCCAGATAAACTAACTTGGCCTTTTTTAAATAAAAAAAATTCCCTCACTGGAATACTTTCAGTCTTTTGACTGTATGGATTACAGATGGAATGACTGTTATATGTGAGTACCGCTTTCTTTGACAGATTCTAGTATGGGTACATATATGTTTTCCCAACCCCAGCAAATTTGTTTGCTAATTCCAGATGTATGAAACGCAGGCCTAACTGTATCTAGTATATTGAACGCCAGATAAACTAACTTGGCCTTTTTTAAATAAAAAAAATTCCCTCACTGGAATACTTTCAGTCTTTTGACTGTATGGATTACAGATGGAATGACTGTTATATGTGAGTACCGCTTTCTTTGACAGATTCTAGTATGGGTACATATATGTTTTCCCAACCCCAGCACATTAGTTTGCTAATTCCAGATGTATGAAACGCAGGCCTAACTGTATCTAGTATATTGAACGCCAGATAAACTAACTTGGCCTTTTTTAAATAAAAAAAAAATTCCCTCACTGGAATACTTTCAGTCTTTTGACTGTATGGATTACAGATGGAATGACTGTTATATGTGAGTACCGCTTTCTTTGACAGATTCTAGTATGGGTACATATATGTTTTCCCAACCCCAGCAAATTAGTTTGCTAATTCCAGATGTATGAAACGCAGGCCTAACTGTATCTAGTATATTGAACGCCAGATAAACTAACTTGGCCTTTTTTAAATAAAAAAAATTCCCTCACTGGAATACTTTCAGTCTTTTGACTGTATGGATTACAGATGGAATGACTGTTATATGTGAGTACCGCTTTCTTTGACAGATTCTAGTATGGGTACATATATGTTTTCCCAACCCCAGCAAATTAGTTTGCTAATTCCAGATGTATGAAACGCAGGCCTAACTGTATCTAGTATATTGAACGCCAGATAAACTAACTTGGCCTTTTTTAAATAAAAAAAATTCCCTCACTGGAATACTTTCAGTCTTTTGACTGTATGGATTACAGATGGAATGACTGTTATATGTGAGTACCGCTTTCTTTGACAGATTCTAGTATGGGTACATATATGTTTTCCCAACCCCAGCACATTAGTTTGCTAATTCCAGATGTATGAAACGCAGGCCTAACTGTATCTAGAATATTGAACGCCAGATAAACTAACTTGGCCTTTTTTAAATAAAAAAAAAATTCCCTCACTGGAATACTTTCAGTCTTTTGACTGTATGGATTACAGATGGAATGACTGTTATATGTGAGTACCGCTTTCTTTGACAGATTCTAGTATGGGTACATATATGTTTTCCCAACCCCAGCAAATTAGTTTGCTAATTCCAGATGTATGAAACGCAGGCCTAACTGTATCTAGTATATTGAACGCCAGATAAACTAACTTGGCCTTTTTTAAATAAAAAAAATTCCCTCACTGGAATACTTTCAGTCTTTTGACTGTATGGATTACAGATGGAATGACTGTTATATGTGAGTACCGCTTTCTTTGACAGATTCTAGTATGGGTACATATATGTTTTCCCAACCCCAGCAAATTAGTTTGCTAATTCCAGATGTATGAAACGCAGGCCTAACTGTATCTAGTATATTGAACGCCAGATAAACTAACTTGGCCTTTTTTAAATAAAAAAAATTCCCTCACTGGAATACTTTCAGTCTTTTGACTGTATGGATTACAGATGGAATGACTGTTATATGTGAGTACCGCTTTCTTTGACAGATTCTAGTATGGGTACATATATGTTTTCCCAACCCCAGCACATTAGTTTGCTAATTCCAGATGTATGAAACGCAGGCCTAACTGTATCTAGTATATTGAACGCCAGATAAACTAACTTGGCCTTTTTTAAATAAAAAAAATCCCCTCACTGGAATACTTTCAGTCTTTTGACTGTATGGATTACAGATGGAATGACTGTTATATGTGAGTACCGCTTTCTTTGACAGATTCTAGTATGGGTACATATATGTTTTCCCAACCCCAGCACATTAGTTTGCTAATTCCAGATGTATGAAACGCAGGCCTAACTGTATCTAGTATATTGAACGCCAGATAAACTAACTTGGCCTTTTTTAAATAAAAAAAAAATTCCCTCACTGGAATACTTTCAGTCTTTTGACTGTATGGATTACAGGTGGACTGGTATTAGTAGGGGTGACACAAGCACACCCAAGTCCCTGATGTAGGATTTCTATGGCACAGACCACTATTACAAGTGATTAATGGACGTTGGGAGAGATTGTGCTGCAGCACTAGTCCCAAGATAGCCGCCGCCTATCAGCCCAGTAACATGTGCCACAAAATGGTCTGCACAACCTTTAAAAAAAATTGCCTTGGACTGTGCTGCTAAATCGCTATTGGTCTGAATCCCAGGTGTAGATGTCTGACTTGTTTGGAGCTTTGGAATGCACACTGTGGCAGCTTCTGCTGCAGCACTACAAGTCGCAAAATGGCGGCCGGCGGTCAGCCCGGGTACATGTGGATGGAAAAATCACTCTGGCCACTCTAAAAATAGCCAATCCCTATCAAAAAAGCAGCTCAGCTGCAGTTGTTCAGATGAATCACAGGTGGAGGAGAGAAATTTGCTTCCAGTTATTCAATTATCCCTGCCTATTCTCGCCCTAGCATCAGCTGCGTCTAACCCTGTTCTATTCACATCGGGAGTGAGCACGTCCCGACGTGCGCACAAGCTTATAAGAGGCTGAGTCACATGCTGCACTTGGCCAATCACAGCCTTGCCAATAGTAGGCATGGCTGCGATGGCATCTTAGGGCAAGTAGTATGATGCATGTTGATTGGCTGCTTTGCAGCCTTTCAAAATGCGCCAAAATACATGCCGAACGACGAACCCGAACCCGAACTTTTACGAAAAAGTTCGGGTTCGGGTCCGTGTCACGAACACCCCAAAATTCGGTACGGACCCGAACTATGCTCGAACTGTTCGCTCAACACTAGTCATGAGGAATCGGTCATGTCAAACTAATATGATCAGTTTCTATGAGGAGGTAAGTTCTAGACTTGACAGCGGCGAATCAATGGATGTCGTATATCTGGACTTCTCCAAAGCACTTGACACTGTACCACATGAAAGGTTAGTATATAAAATGAGAATTCTTGGACTGGGAGAAAATGTCTGTATGTGCGTAAGTAACTGGCTCAGTGTTAGAAAACAGAGGCTGGTTATTAATGGTACACACTCAGATTGGGTCACTGTCACTAGTGGAGTACCTCAGGGGTCAGTACTGGGCCCTATTCTCTTCAATATATTTATTAATGATCTTGTAAAAGGCTTGCACAGTAAAATATAAATTTTTGCAGATGACACTAAACTGTGTAAAGTAATTAACATGGAAGAGGACAGTATAATGCTACAGAGGGATCTGGATAGATTGGAGGCTTGGGAAGATAAGTGGCAGATGAGGTTTAACACTGACAAATGTAAGGTTATGCACATGGGTAGGAATAATGCAAGTCACCGTACATACTAAATGGTAAAGCACTAGGTAGCACTGACATTCACTAGGAATTTTAGTGAACAGCAAACTAAGCTGTAGAAACCAGTTTCAGGCAGCTGCTGCCAAGACCAATAAGATAATGGATTGCATCAAAAGGGGCAAAGATGCCCGTGATGAGAACATAGTCCTACCACTTTACAAATCACTAGTCAGACCTCACATGGAGTACTGTGTACAGTTCTGGGCTCCTGTGAACAAGGCAGACATAGCAGAGCTGAAGAGGGTTCAGAGGAGGGCAACTCAAGTAATAACTGGAATGGGTGGACTACAGTAACACTTATCAAAATTAGGGTTATCCACTTTAGAAAAAAGACGACTGAGAGCAGATCTAATAACTATGTATACATATATCAGAGGTCAGTACAGAGATCTCTCCAGGACTGTGACTGTGACAAGGGGACATCCTCTGCGTCTGGAGGAAAGAACGTTTGTACACAAACATAGAAGAGGATTCTTTACGGTAAGAGCAGTGAAACTATGGAACTCTCTGCCTGAGGAGGTGGTGATGGTGAGTTCTCTAAAATAGTTCAAGAAGGGCCTGGATGTATTTCTGGAGTGTAATAATATAACAGGCTATAGCTACTAGAGATGGGTCGTTAATCCAAGGAGTTATTCTTATTGCCTGATTGGAGTCGGGAAGGAATTTTTTTCCCCTTAAGTGGGGAAAATTGGCTTCTACCTCACAGTTTTTTGTTTTTTTTTCCTTTATCTTTTTTTGCCTTTCTCTGGATCAGCTTGCAGGAAAACAGGCCAAACTGGATGGACAGATGTCTTTTTTCAGCCTTATAAACTATGTTACTATGTAATGATACACCTATCATAAAGTAGGGAAGCAGGCACACAGTTTGCCATTCTGGAAAGCATACCGAAGCTCCCCCAGTCCTTTCTGGCTCCACCCACTGAGATGATTGGTCATCATGGCCTGTTTTGTTCTCATCCTCATCAGCAGCAGCCTCCTGCTCCTCCAACATTGACTCCTTCTCCAGGGCAGGCACAGCATCCTCATCCTCCACTTCTTCCTCCATGGGACATTCTCCTTGTGGGTCCCCACATAACTAAATTTATCACGAGCACCATGCAGGGAGCATGTGTTATTTTCCCCAAATGCAGAGCAAACACAATGTTCTTGCCATTGTTGCTGACCACTTCGTCCAGTTGGAGTAGGCAGGGTGACGGCAAGCGGATTGTTTGGTGCTTGATGCACTTTTGCAAGTGATCGGCTGTGTGGCTACTCTCACCCAGGCCGATTAGCTGTAACACCACATGGCAACTATTCAAGTTACACATATGATAGGAGGGAGGGAAAGTGGGAGTGACGCTCTGTCCTGCTTCTGTTGGGGACGGGAGGATGTTCATGGAGGAGATGGAAAAGTGCCTGGTGTGGGAACCAGACTGACAAATGTGGAGGTGTCAACAGGACCTGGCCTTGTTGCTGTGATGCTGCCTCGACACTAACTCAAAATACAATGACTAAGTGGTTCGAGAAAAACATCTAATCTCCCTGCCCGTAACCTTGCTGTACAGTAAGAATTGCAATTTTAAACAATTATTTTAAAAAAATGGACAGCTGGGCAGAAGAATAAATAGCAGAATGAAATTTTGTTGAAGGCACAGAACTGCGATACCATTGCCATAACTAAGTATCACGGTAGCAACTGCATCATCAGCATCTTGGTCAGGTGGGAGTTCAGTTTGCACACAAACTAATTGGAACTCTCTGCAAGAGTAAGTTGTGAAAATAAATAGATGATTCCCTGACCCCTGCTATATTTAGTTTAGTTATTAGATCTCCCCTTCTAAAGTGAATAACCCTAGTTTTGTTAATCTTTCTGGGTACAGTAGTTCACCCATTCCAGTTATTACTTTAGTTGCCCTTCTCTGAACCCTCTCCAGCTCAGCTATGTGCCTGCCTTGTTTACAGGAGCCAAGCAGTGTACACAGTACTCCATGTGTGATCTGACTAGTGATTTGTAAAGTGTTAGGACTATGTTCTCATTATAGGCGTCTATGGCCCTTTTGATGCAACCCATTATCTTATTGGCCTTGGCAGCAGCTGCCTGACACTGGTTTCTACAGCTTAGTTTGCTGTTCACTTAAATTCCTAAGTCCTTTTCCATGTCAGTGTTACCCAGTGTTTTACCATTTAGCATGTACGGGTGACTTGCATTATTCCTTCCCATGTGCATAACCTTACATTTGTCAGTGTTAAACCTCATCTGCCACTTATCTGCCCAAGCCTCCAATCTATCCAGATCGTTAAGTAGCATTATACTGTCCTCTTCCGTGTTAATTACTTTACACAGTTTAGTGTCATCTGCAAAAAAAATTATATTTTACTGTGCAAGCCTTCTACAAGATCATTAATAAATATATTGAAGAGAATAGGGCCCAATACTGACCCCTGAGGTACCACACTAGTGACAGTGACCCAATCTGAGTGTGTACCATTAATAACTAGTGATGAGCGGCAGGGGTCATATTCGAATTCGCGATATATTGTGAATATTTTGTAGAATATTCTGCAAATATTCGCGAATTAGAATATTCGTTATATTTTAAGATTTTTTTACTCGAAAAATCGACAAGGTAATGATCGTGTAATATGCAAATTTTCGTAATGCGAATTTTTATCGCAAATTTTTCAATTGCCGAGCAAAAACATGATTCCTCCCTGCTTCTTGCTTGTGGGCCAATGAGTCATAGCACTATACCGAATATATTAGTTTTTTCGAATATTCGTAATATTCTAAAACAAGAATATATAGCAATACAGCGAATATTCAAAAAATACTAATGTACAGCAATTTAGCTAATATAGTGCTATAATCAGTTTTTTCAATAGTTGAAATTTTTTTCCAATCTGGACTTCAGATGAGAAAAAAATTACAACTATTAGACAAAGAAGATTATAGCACTATATTACCTAAATTGCTTTATATTCGTTTTTTTCGAAAATTCGCTATATTTCTATATATTCTTGTTTTAGAATATTACGAATATTCGAAAAAACTAATATATTCAATATAGTGCTATATATTCGTTTTTTAGAATATTCATCATTTTTCCCATTTAAAGTCATGATTCCTCCCTGCTTCTTGCTTGTGGGCCAGTGAGTCATTGGCCCACAAGCAAGAAGCAGAGAGGAATCATGTTTTTACTTGGCAATTGAAAAATTTGCGATAAAAATTCGCATTACAAACATCTGCATTACAAAAATTTGCAATAAAAAAATCTCGAATATCCGAAATTAGGAATATATATTACTATATTCTAAATATTCACGAATTTTCGAATTACCTATATTCGCGATAAAAATTCGTAATTCGAATATTCGTGATCAACACTATTAATAACCACCCTCTGTTTTCTAACACAGGGCCATTTACTTACCACATATAGACATTTTCTACCAGGCCAAGCCTTCTCATTTTATATACTAACCTTTTATGTGGCACGGTATCAATAGTAGCTCCACTCCCTCACTCTTTTTCTCTGGCCAAACACCTTAACCCCTTTAGGACACAGCCATATTTCACCTTAAGGACCAGGCCATTTTTTGCAAATCTGACCAGTGTCAATTTAAGTGGTGATAACTTTAAAACACTTTGACTTATCCAGGCCATTCTGAGATAGTTTTTTCGTCACATATTGTACTTCATGACACTGGTAAAATGAAGTAAAAAAAATTAGTTTCAGTTTCTTTACTTCTATAATACATAGTAATACGTACAAAAATAGTTATTACTTTACATTCCCCATATGTCTACTTCATGTTTGGACCAATTTGAGAATGATATTTTATTTTTGGGGGATGTTACAAGGCTTAGAAGTTTAGAAGCAAATCTTTTTAGGGACCAGTTCAGGTCTGAAGTCACTTTGTGAGGCTTGCATAATAGAAACCACACAAAAATGACCCCATTCTAGAAACAACACCCCTCAAGGTAGTCAAAACTGATTTTACAAACGTCGTTAACCCTTTAGGTGTTCCAGAAGATTTAATGGCAAATGGTGATAAAATTTCTGAATTTAGATTTTTGGGCAAATTTTCCATTTTAATCCATTTTTTCCAGTAACAAAGAAAGGGTTAACAGCCCAAAAAAATTCTATATTTATTGCCCCGATTTTGTAGTTTGCAGAAACACCCCATATGTGGCCGTAAACTACTGTACGGGCACACAGTAGGGCGTGGAGGGAAAGGTGCGCCGTATGGTTTTTGAAAGGCAGATTTTGCTGGACTGTTTTTTTTTTACACCATGTCCCATTTGAAGCCCCCCTGATGCACCCCTAGAGTAGAAACTCCATAAAAGTGACCCCATCTAAGAAGCTACACCTCTCAATGTATTCAAAACTGATTTTACAAACTTTGTTAACCCTTTAGGTGTTGCACAAGAGTTATTGTCAAATGGATATGAAATTTGAGAATTTAAATTTTTTGGGCAAATTTTCCATTTTAATCAATTTTTTCCAGTAACAAAGCAAGGGTTAAAAGCCCAAGAAAAAGCTATATTTATTGCCCCGATTCTGTAGTTTGCAGAAACATCACATATGTGGCCGTAAACTACTGTACGGGCACACAGTAGGGCGTAGAGGGAAAGGTGCACGGTATGGTTTTTGGAAGGCAGATTTTGCTGGACTGTTTTTTTTGACACCATGTCCCATTTGAAGCCCCCCTGATGCACCCCTAGAGTAGAAACTCCATAAAAGTGACCCCATCTAAGAAACTACACCCCTCAAGGTATTCAAAACAGATATTACAAACTTTGTTAAACCTTTAGGTGTTGCACAAGAGTTATTGGCAAATGGAGATGAAATTTGAGAATTTTAATTATTTGGCAAATTTTCAATTTTAATAAATTTTTTCCAGTAACAAAGCAAGGGTTAACAGCCAAAAAAATGCTATATTTATTGCCCCGATTCTGTAGTTTGCAGAAACACCCCATATGTTGCCGTAAACTACTGTACGGGCACACAGTAGGGCGTAGAGGGAAAGGTGCGCCGTATGGTTTTTGGAAGGCAGATTTCGCTGGACTGTTTTTTTTTACACAATGTCCCATTTGAAGCCTCCCTGATGCACCCATAGAGTAGAAACTCCATAAAAGTGACCCCATATAAGAAACTACACCCCTCAATGTATTCAAAACTGATTTTACAAACTTTGTTAACCCTTTAGGTGTTGCACAAGAGTTATTGGCAAATGGAGATGAAATTTGAGAATTTAAATTTTTGGGCAAATTTTCCATTTTAATCCATTTTTTCCAGTAACAAAGCAAGGGTTAACAGCCAAACAAAATGCTATATTTATTGCCCCGATTCTTTAGTTTTCAGAAACACCCCATATGTGGTCGTAAACTACTGTACGGGCACACAGTAGGGCGTAGAGGGAAAGGTGCGCCGTATGGTTTTTGGAGGGTAGATTTTGCTGGATTGTTTTTTTTTACACCATGTCCCATTTGAAGCCCCCCTGATGCACCCCTAGAGTAGAAACTCCATAAAAGTGACCCCATCTAAGAAACTACACCCCTCAAGGTATTCAAAACTGATTTTACAAACTTTGTTAACCCTTTAGGTGTTGCACAAGAGTAAATGCGCAAATGGAGATGAAATTTGAGAATTTAAATTATTTGGCAAATTTTCCATTTTTAATCCATTTTTTCCAGTAACAAAGAAAGGGTAAACAGCCAAACAAAATGCTATATTTATTGCCCCGATTTTGTAGTTTGCAGAAACACCCCATATGTTGCCGTAAACTACTGTACAGGCACACAGTAGGGCGTAGAGGGAAAGGTGCGCCGTATGGTTTTTGGAAGGCAGATTTTGCTGGACTGTTTTTTTTTACACCATGTCCCATTTGAAGCCCCCCTGATGCACCCCTAGAGTAGAAACTCCATAAAAGTGACCCCATCTAAGAAACTACACCCCTCAAGGTATTTAAAACTGATTTTAAAAACTTTGTTAACCCTTTAGGTGTTACACAAGATTTAATGGAAAATAGAGATACAATAAAAAATTTAACTTTTTAGGCAAATTTTCCATTTTAATAATTTTTTTCCAGTTACAAAGCAAGGGTTAAAAGCCAAACAAAACTCAATTTTTATGGCTCTGATTCTGAAGTTTACAGAAACACCCCATATGTGTTCGTAAACCGCTATACGGGCACACGGCAGGGTGCAGAAGGGAAGGAATGCCATACGGTTTTGGAAGGCAGATTTTGCTGGACCGGTTTTTTGACACCATGTCCCATTTGAAGCCCCCCTGATGCACCCCTAGAGTAGAAACTTCAAAAAAGTTACCCCATTTTAGAAACTACGGGATAGTATTGTTGGTACAAGTTTACGGTACATATGATTTTTGGTTGCTCTATATTACACTTTTTATGAGGCAAGGTAACAAGAAATAGCTGTTTTGGCACCGTTTTTATTTTTTGTTATTTTCAACATTCATCTGACAGGTTAGATCATGTAATATTTTCATAGAGCAGGTTGTCACGGACGCGGCGATACCTAATATGTATGCAATTTTATTTATGTAAGTTTTACACAATGATTTCATTTTTGAAACAAAAAAAATCTTTTAGTGTCTCCATAGTCTGAGAGCCATAGTTTATTCAGTTTTTGGGTAAATATCTTGGGTAAGGTTATTTTGCAGGATGAGATGACCATTTGATTGGCACTATTTTGGGGGTGCGTATGACTTTTTGATCGCTTGCTATTCCACTTTTTGTGATGTAAGGTGACAAAAAATGGCTTTTTTTACACCGTTTTTTTTTTAACGGTATTCACCTGAGGGGTTAGATCATGTAATATTTTTATAGAGCAGGTTGTCACGGATGCGGCGATACCTAATATGTATACAATTTTATTTATTTATGTAAGTTTTACACAATTATTTCATTTTTGACACAAACAAAATCATGTTTTAGTGTCTCCATAGTCTGTGAGCCATAGTTTTTTCAGTTTTTGGGCAAATATCTTGGGTAGGGTATGATTTTTGCGGGATGAGATGACGGTTTGATTGACACTATTTTTTGGTGCGTATGACTTTTGGATCGCTTGCTATTACACTTTTTTGTGATGTAAGGTGACAAAAAATGGCTTTTTTTACACCGTTTTTTTTTTTTTTTTTACGGTATTCACCTGAGGGGTTAGGTCATGTAATATTTTTATAGAGCAGGTTATTATGGACGCGGCGATACCTAATATGTATACTTTTTTATTATTTATGTAAGTTTTACACAATTATTTCATTTTTGAAACAAAAACAAAAAAATCATGTTTTAGTGTCTGCATATTCTGAGAGCTATAGTTTTTTCAGTTTTTGGTCGATTATCTTAGGTAGGGTCTCATTTTTTGAAGAATGAGGTGACGGTTTGATTGGTACTATTTTGGCGTACATACGACTTTTTTGATCACTTTTATTACCTTTTTTGGGAAGTAAGGTGGGCAAAATTTCAATTTCATCATAGTTTTTTATTTTTTATTTTTATGGCGTTCACTGTGCAGGTAAAGTAACATGACCGTTTTATAGATCAGGTCGTTACGGACGCGGTGATATCAAACATGTGTAGGGAATTTTTATTTTTTTATTTTTAGTCAGTGATAAATGTGTTTTTTGATTTTTACTTTTTTTTTTTTACTTTTTTTTGACCCAGACCCACTTGGTTCTTGAAGATCCAGTGGGTCTGATGTCTGTATAATACAGTTCAGTACCCTATATAGTGTACTGTACTGTATTTTCACTTTACAAAGTCTGATTACACTTCTGCCTTTAGCAGAAGTCTAATCAGCACCATGGACAGCCTCTGATCAGTACCATGGACAGCCGGACGCCTGTGAAGGCGTCCGGTTGCCATGGTAACCATCACTCGCTGCCACAGCAGAGCAGTGGGTGATGGGGAGGGAGGGGGGCCCCCTCCCTCTCCCATCGGGGGCTGAAAAGGCACAGCAGCCCCCGATGGGAGAGGGAGGGAGCTCCCTCCCTCTTAACCTTTTCCATACAGTGGTCCCTATGGACCGCGGCATGGAAGGGGTTAAACGCATGGCATCTGCACAGATGTCAGGCGTTTCAAGCAGAGTGTCAGCAATGTGCTGACACTCTGCAAACCGCTCAGCTATCCTGAGAGTGGTGGCAGGCGGATAATCGCATGCCTGCCCGGCCCCCCCAAACACCGCCCGCACCCCCGCCCGTCCTCCTTGCCGCACTCCCTGCACCCCCCCGCTGCGCCCGCAGGCAGATAACAAAGAGGGCAGCAGGGGGGGTTAAACATTAAAATAAAGCTTATTTGAAGTTTCTGATCCCCGCAGTCAGACCGCAGGGATCAGAAACTTCCAAAACCGCAGCAAACCACAGGTCTGAATTGACCTGCGGTTTGCTGCGATTGCCAACATGGAGGGGTCAGAGGACCCCCTGACGCATTTAGCCAAGGTGCCTGCTCAATGATTTGAGCAGGCACGGGGTTTTGATCACCGCCCGCCGGGCGGCGGTGATCGGAACTATACATGACGTACCGGTACTTCATGTGTCCTTAAGTACCAGGACAACATGCCGTACTGATACGTCATGTGTCCTTAAGAGGTTAAAAGGCATCTGTCCGCCGATTTGTACTTATTAAACTGGCTGACCTGCATGTATGCTTGGCAGCTGAAGGCATCTGTGTTGCTCCCAAGATCCCATGTTACACCTAGAGTAGGGTGGCTAGATGTCCGGTTTTAGGCCGGACAGTACGGTTTTTAGACTCCTGGCTCCCCAGAAGTCCTCCTTTTTTTGTGGTTATCGGCGAGGGGCACTTTAAAGGGGCAAGTCTAGTCTGTCACATGATCTCGATAAAGTAGTCAAAAGCGCAGAGCTCTCAGCGCACTGATGTCACACGCAGACGCAGCGCTGCCTGTAGATTCGTGCCAGTCAATTCAGGCGCGGCAGGAAGGAAGATAGACTCTGAGGAGCGCTGCCTGATCATGCGAGCGCAGCTGTGCTGAGTGAGCGCCTGAGGTAGTGGTCTTTCTGTCGTCTTAAAAAGACTGTGCTGTGGCTGGGCCCGGGGAACATGGAAATGGATTGCTGAAACTGAAAGGGGGGAAGTGCTGAGAAACTTGAAAGGGGGAAAATAAGTTATAAAAAAGTCAAATGGCTACTGGGATTGGCGCTGCTGATTTTGAAAGGGGTTAAAGGGCTTCTGTCACCCTATTAAAGTCATATATTTTTTTTTGGGCTACTTAAATTCCTTATACTCTGATATATCAATATATAATGCTCTTACTCATTTTCGTTCAGTAGTTTAATAAAAAAATGGACTTTTATAATATGTAAATTAGTGCCTAACCCAGCCAATCAAAGTGGAGTTTTTGAATCCAGAGGGGAAATCCAGAGGGAAAACAAACCAGGCTGGTGTAGTGAGCTGCATTTATATTTATATAAGGAGTTATATAACGCGAGTTTGACCGCGACGCGTGGTTGATTAAGTGTGGTTGCGTAAGTGTGTGACAAGATTAAGTGACTTTAGATTCAGGGACTTCAGTGGGGGACTGCAATTAGCCAGTTTCTTAGTACTACATTATATTGTATTTTTCGCTTTTGTGGTGTAATCCCCATTTAGTATGTGTTGCACAATTGACAACGCAGTCAAGTGCACATCTTGCATGATGTATGCAGTCCTGGAACAGCCGTTCAAGGGTGTATATCTTTGTTCAAGATGTGAGCAAATTACCCGTTTGGAATCGCAAATCGAGTCTCTAAATGGGCAAGTTGTAACACAGAGGCATTGACAATTTGCAAAAGAGTTTGCTTCTCACCGAGCAAGCACTCTTTGGGGTAGATTAGGGGGAGGGGGACAGAGAGGAGGCTGAGGAAAGTGAGGTAGCTAGCTGGGTAACAGTTAGAAAGTGGGGTAGAGGGAAGAGTGCCAGGGAGGCTAGCCCTGATCTGACACACCCCAACAAGTTTGCACGTTTGGCAGATGAGGGGGATAGCAGTCCAGGGACGGCACTGCCGCAGCCGGACACTTCCTCTGCCAGTCAGGGGAATGTCAGCTCCGGTAAGCAGGGGACCAGGAGAGAAGGGCAGGCCAGACAGGTGCTGGTAGTGGGAGACTCAATTATTAGGGGAACAGATAGGGAAATCTGTCACAAAGACCGTGATCGCCGAACAGTGTGCTGTCTTCCTGGCGCTAGAGTTCTACACATCGCGGATCGGGTTGACAGATTACTGGAAGGGGCTGGAGAAGATCCAGCGGTCATGGTCCATATCGGAACCAATGACAAAGTTAGGGGTAGGTGGAGAGTCCTTAAAAATGATTTCAGGGATTTAGGTCAAAAGCTTAGGACAAGGACCTCAAAGGTAGTATTTTCCGAAATACTACCTGTACAACGGGCCACACAAGAAAGGCAGCGGGAGATTAGGGAAATTAACAAGTGGCTCAAGAACTGGTGTAGGAAGGAGGGGTTTGGGTTCCTGGAGAACTGGGCCGACTTCTCTATCGGCTACAGGCTCTATCGTAGGGACGGGCTGCACCTCAATGGGGAAGGGGCAGCTGTGTTGGGGAAGAAGATGGCTAGACGGTTGGAGGAGTGTTTAAACTAGGGACTGGGGGGAGGGTAATTACGTTACAGGATGGGAAGATAGTGCAGATAGAGACCGGGGGCAAGGTAGTGGGACTGGGGGAGGAATGGAAGGAGGGACTAGAACAGTTCAGAAGGAAAGGTGTAGGGTAAAAAATATACATAAACCTCTCAAATGTATGTATACTAATGCCAGAAGCCTGACTAATAAAACTGATGAACTGGAATTAGTGATGTGTGAGGAGGACTATGACATAGTGGGAATAACTGAGACATGGCTGGATGATAGCTATGACTGGGCAGTTAATGTACAAAGTTACAGTCTGTTTAGAAAGGATCGGCAAAACCGGAGAGGGGGAGGGGTCTGCCTTTATGTAAAGTCCTGTCTAAAGCCCACACTCCGTGAAGATATAAGTGAGGGACATGAACATGTGGAGTCACTGTGGGTAGAGATACATGGAGCTAAAAACAACAATAAATTACTAATAGGAGTTTACTATAAACCACCTAATATACCAGAGTCCACAGAAAATCTACTACTAAACGAGATAGACAAGGCGGCAAATCATAATGAGGTGGTTATTATGGGGGACTTCAACTACCCAGTTATAGACTGGGAAACTGAAACTTGTATATCTCATAAAGGAAACAGGTTCTTGGCAATAACCAAAGACAATTACCTCTCCCAACTCGTTCAGGACCCAACTAGAGGGACGGCCATACTGGACTTAGTATTAACCAATAGACCTGACAGAACAACAGACGTGCAGGTTGGGGGACACTTGGGAAATAGTGACCATAAAGTAATAACCTTCCAATTATCATTCAAAAGAGCGTTTCTACAGGGAGGAACAAAAATACCAAACTTCAAAAAAGCTAAATTTAGCGAACTAAGAGAGGCCATAGGCCTAACTAAATGGGATAAAGTCCTCACAAATAAAAATACAGCCACAAAATGGGATATCTTTAAAAGCATCCTAAAATCTCATTGTGAGAGGTACATACCGTATGAGAATAAAAGGTTAAGGAACAAAAAGAAACCAATGTGGATAAACAGAACTGTAAAGAAAGCAATAAATGACAAAAAGAAAGCATATAAAACACTAAAACAGGAGGGTAGCACGGAAGCACTGAAAAACTATAAGGAAAAAAATAGAACATGTAAAACAAATAAAAGCGGCCAAACTAGAGACCGAGAGATTAATTGCCAAAGAGAATAAAACTAACCCTAAAATGTTCTTCAATTATATAAATGTTAAAAAGTATAAATCTGAAGGTGTCGGCCCTTTAAAGAATAATGAGGGGGGAGTCGCAGAGAGCGACGAGGAGAAAGCAAAGCTGTTAAATATTTTTTTCTCCAATGTATTCACTGAGGAAAATAAACTGTCAGATGAAATGCTGAATGTTGAACTAAATTCCCCATTAAAAGTATCCTGTCTGACCCAGGAAGAAGTACAACAGCGACTTAAAAAGATTAAAATAGACAAATCGCCAGGACCGGATGGCATACACCCCCTTATCCTAAGGGAATTAAGTAATGTCATAGCCAGACCCTTATTTCTGATATTTGCAGATTCTATACGGACAGGGAATGTCCCACAGGATTGGCGCATGGCAAATGTGGTGCCAATATTCAAAAAGGGTCCAAAAACAGAGCCTGGAAACTATAGGCTGGTAACTATAGTCTGTTGTGGGTAAACTGTTTGAAGGTTTTCTGAGAGATGCTATGTTAGAGCATCTTAACGGAAATAAGCAAATAACGCCATATCAGCATGGCTTTGTGAGGGATCGGTCATGTCAAACTAATTTAGTTTCTATGAGGAGGTAAGTTCTAGACTTGACAGCGGCGAATCAATGGATGTCGTGTATCTGGACTTCTCCAAAGCATTTGACACTGTACCACATAAAAGGTTAGTATATAAAATGAGAATGCTCGGACTGGGAGAAAACGTCTGTAAGTGGGTAAGTAACTGGCTCAATGATAGAAAACAGAGGGTGGTTATTAATGGTACATACTCAGATTGGGTCACTGTCACTAGTGGAGTACCTCAGGGGTCAGTATTGGGCCCTATTCTCTTCAATATATTTATTAATGATCTCGTAGAAGGCTTGCATAGTAAAATATCAATTTTCGCAGATGACACTAAACTGTGTAAAGTAATTAACACTGAAGAGGACAGTATACTACTACAGAGGGATCTGGATATATTGCAGGCTTGGGCAGATAAGTGGCAGATGAGGTTTAACACTGACAAATGTAAAGTTATGCACATGGGAAGGAATAATGCAAGTCACCCGTACATACTAAATGGTAAAACACTCAGTAACACTGACATGGAAACAGTGTCAGGCAGCTGCTGCCAAGGCCAATAAGATAATGGGTTGCATCAAAAGGGGCATAGATGCCCGTGATGAGAACATATTCCTACTACTTTACAAATCATTAGTCAGACCACACATGGAGTACTGTGTACAGTTCTGGGCTCCAGTGAACAAGGCAGACATAGCAGAGCTGGAGAGGGTCCACAGGAGGGCAACTAAAGTAATAACTGGAATGGGGCAACTACAGTACCCTGAAAGATTATCAAAATTAGGGTTATTCACGTTAGAAAAAAGACGACTGAGGGGAGATCTAATTACTATGTATAAATATATCAGGGGTCAGTACAGAGATCTATCCCATCATCTATTTATCCACAGGACTGTGACTATGACGAGGGGACATCCTCTGCGTCTGGAGGAAAGAAGGTTTGTACACAAACATAGAAAAGGATTCTTTACGGTAAGAGCAGTGAGACTATGGAACTCTCTGCCTGAGGAGGTGGTGATGGTGAGTACAATAAAGGAATTCAAGAGGGGCCTGGATGTATTTCTGGAGTGTAATAATATTACAGGATATAGCTACTAGAGAGGGGTCGTTGATCCAGGGAGTTATTCTGATTCCCTGATTGGAGTCGGGAAGGAATTTTTTATTCCCCTAAAGTGAGGAAAATTGGCTTCTACCTCAGTTATTTTTTTTTTGCCTTCCTCTGGATCAACTTGCAGGATGACAGGCCGAACTGGATGGACAAATGTCTTTTTTCGGCCATATGTACTATGTTACTATGTTACTATGAGAGGGTGCAGCAGTTGTAGAGAAAGCAGATCCTCTAGGTGTAACAGCAACACCCCTGTTGCTCCTAGAAGCTCATTTCCATATATTAAACTTTTTTTTTCAGCAATGAGAGCACATATGACCATGGGACCAACACAGATGCTTTCAGCTGCCAAGCGCACATGCAACAGGCAAGTAGAATGCAGAATGGTGTTCTATGACTCTGTCTGGAGCAGGACCTGAATATTGCCATTGATTGGCTCGTCAGGCTATATGTCAGCCTCTGAGCCAGTGAGGGTAAAGCCCCCCTTTTCCCCATCTCGACTTCCACCCAGTGTCATGTAACCATCTTTCTTAATTCTCCCTCATGGTTTTAACTGCCAAAATAGCACTGGGCACCGTACTTAGGTCACTTACGTTTGTCACTTGGACATGTGATACTGGATCATTTTTCTCACTAAATGACCTAATTTATTATTTTAGACTCATTTGCTTAATTTGGTTTGGTTATACAGTCCTGATCAAAAGTTTAAGACCACTTAAAAAATGGCAAAAAATCATATTTAGCATGGCTGGATTTTAACAATGTTCCAAGTGCTTCAACATGCAACAAGAAGAAATGGGAGTGAGACAAAACATTTTTTGAGCATTCAATTTAATGAAAACAACGAATAAACTGAAACAGGCTGTTTTTCAGCTGATCAAAAGTTTAGGACCACACCTCCAAAAAAAAACTAAACCCCCCCAAAACAGAAATCCAACTTCCAAACATGAACTCAGTAATGAGTAGCTCCGCCGTTATTGTTTATCACTTCCAAAATTCATTTCGGCATGCTTGATGCAAGTGTTTCCATGTGGTGAGTTGGAACATTTCTCCAAGTGGTGAAGACGGCCGCACAAAGGCCATCTACTGTCTGGAACTGTTGTCCATTTTTGTAAACTTCCCTTGCCATCCATCCCCAAAGGTTCTCAATTGGATTTAGATCAGGGGAACACGCAGGATGGGTCAAAAGAGTGATGTTATTCTTCTGGAAGAAGTCCTTTGTCCTGCGGGCATTGTGTACTGTAGCGTTGTCCTGTTGAAAAACCCAGTCGTTACCACACAGACGAGGGCCCTCGGTCATGAGGAATGCTCTCTGCAACATCTGGACATAGCCTGCGGCCGTTTGACGCCCCTGCACTTCCTGAAGCTCCATTGTTCCACTGAAGGAAAAAGCACCCCAGACCATTATGGCGCCCCCTCCACTGTGGCGCGTAGAAAACATCTCAGGTGGGATCTGCTTGTCATGCCAGTAACGTTGGAAACCATCAGGACCATCAAGGTAAAAAAAATTCTCATCAGAGAATAAAACTTTCTTCCACCTTTGAATGTCCCATGTTTGATGCTCTCTTGCAAAGTCCAAACAAGCAGTTCTGTGACGTTCAAGGAGACGAGGTCTTTGAAGACGTTTTTTGTTTTTGAAGCCCTTCAGTCTCAGATGCCGTCTGATGGTTATGGGGCTGCAGTCAGCACCAGTAAGGGCCTTAATTTGGGTCGAGGATCATCCAGTGTCTTGACGGACAGCCAATTGGATCCTCCGGCTCAGTGCTGATGAAATTTTTTTGGGTCTTCCACTTGACTTTTTTGTTCCATAACCCTCCGGATCATTTAAGAATTTAAGAAATTCCAAATGACTGTCTTACTGCGTCCTACCTCAGCAGCGATGGCGCGCTGTGAGAGACCCTGCTTATGCAGTTCAACAACCCGACCACGTTCAAAAAGGGAGTTTTTTTGCCTTTGCCATCACAACGTGTGACTAACTGACAGAAAATGACAATGAATCCACATCTTTGCACAGATTTGGCCTTTTAAAGGCATGTGGTCCTAAACTTTTGATCAGCTGAAAAACAGCCTTTTTCAGTTTATTCGTTGTTTTCATTAAATTAAATGCTCAAAAAATGTTTTGTCTCACTCCCATTTCTTCTTGTTGCATGTTGAAGCTCTACTTGGAACCTTGTTAAGATCCAGCCATGCTAGATCCAGCCATGCTAAATATGATTTTTTTGCATTTTTTAAGTGGTCTTAAACTTTTGATCAGGACTTTATGTGTCTACTTTTAGGACTGGTGTGAAAATGTGATATAGTGTTAAGTAAAATTTATTAAAAAATATAGAAAATTCTTAAAGGTTAACAAACTTTCAAGCATCACTGTATACTAATTGCATATTAGATTTTCAGCAAAACTGCTGTAAGTGGTTAAATTCTCTCTGCTTGTTTTCTGGCAGTTCAATAAAGTTTTTTCATGTTAGTTGCTAGGATACATATTCGATTATTGTGTGGGAGGATGCTAAGTGGGGACAGGCATCAGAAAAACAGAGTATGAAGTGTTGCAGATGACTTACTTTACAGTTGTCACAAATGTAGATGGTACACTGTTCTTTCCTAGTGTTGTACCACCACTGTTGTGGTCCTCCAGGTGGGCATGTGCGCTCTGTGACTCACACTGCTTCCACTGTCTCAGTGGTCAGGACCCGCTGGCCTACTGCTGTCCATCAGCAGCTGGGCCAAATGCCGGCATCCCGCGTCTTCTGCAGCCTGCGCTTCTCTGATAGGTTTTCACAGCCTATTTCTAGGATGTACACGAGTGCTCCTTGGTTGTTAAAGGCCAGCGTGCGCCAAGTTTCCTCCAGCCAATGGCTGGATCCCTTAGGGTAATAAACCCCTTAAGGACACGGCCATATTTCACCTTAAGGACCAGGCCATTTTTTTGCAAATCTGACCAGTGTCACTTTAAGTGGTGATAACTTTAAAACGCTTTGACTTATCCAGGCCATTCTGAGATTGTATTTTCGTCACATATTGTACTTCATGACACTGGTAAAATGAAGTAAAAAAAATATCATTTTTATTTATAAAAAAATACCAAATTTACCAAAAATTTGTAAAAAATTGCAAATTTCCAAGTTTCAATTAATCTACTTCTATAATACATAGTAATACCTCCAAAAATAGTTATTACTTTACATTCCCCATATATCTACTTCATGTTTGGATCATTTTGGGTTTAGAAGCAAATCTAGAAATTTTTCAGAAATTTTCAAAAACCCAATTTTTAGGGACCAGTTCAGGTCTGAAGTCACTTTGTGAGGCTTACATAATAGAAACCACCCAAAAATTACCCCATTCTAGAAACTACACCCCTCAAGATATTCTAAACTGATTTTACAAACGTCGTTAACCCTTTAGATGTTGCACAAGAGTTATTGGCAAATGGAGATGAAGTTTGCGATTTTATATTATTTGGCAAATTTTCAATTTTAATACATTTTTTCCAGTAACAAAGCAAGGGTTAACAGCCAAACAAAATGCTATATTTATTGCCCCGATTCTGTAGGAAGGTATTCAAAACTGGTTTTACAAACTTTGTATACCCTTTAGGTGTTGCACAAGAGTTATTGGCAAATGGGGATGAAATTTCAGAATTTCAATCTTTTGGCAAATTTTCAATTTTAATCCATTTTTTCAACTAAAAAATCAAGGGTTAACACCCAAACAAAATGCTATATTTAATTCAAATATTAAGAGAGGGCTCACCCACTGCTCAAGAATGGTGTGGGTGCACCTGCAAAAGGATTCACCCAATCCTTTACAATGATTAAGAAAACAATTTAAAATAGTAGGGCACACCACCACTTGATGCCACACGGAGAGTTAATATATAAAGATATTTATTATAACATATAATATTTGTGACATATAATGTTAAAATTTACTAAAACACATAAGTTATTACAATAAAATTCCTAAAATGCAGTCATCAATAATACAATCAGCTGGGCTAATCGGCTGGGCTATGAACAAAAATAGTATAATCAACTGGGATATAATCAAAAATATAGCGGTCTTTTCCAAGGGTTTATTGACCCAAAGCGATATCCCAGGGGAGGGTTCAATCTAATAGTTAGATATAATACTTGAATAATAGTCACTTGTGTTTTTTATATGGATTAGTTGCCACTTATCCTGAATCGCAGTAATGCCGCAAGTAAAACGCTGCCTAATTACCAGACTGAGCCGGAATGATTTTACTCACTGTTTTTAGATAATGCCGGTTTCCATATCACTCGTGGCGTCCCACGTGTAGTGAAAGTCTTTTATAGGCTGCGGTATTGTGTGGTTTTCACTTGTGGCAGAAATAAATGGAAGAAAAACTTTCGGGATCCTCGGTGGTTGTAGTTAGCTGTGCCGTCTTAGAGATTACCTGGAAGTGTATACCTTCTGCGTTATTTGTTCATGATACGCAGGGTTGACTTTCACCAGGGAAAATGAGTCTCAGCCCAAAACGACAGGTATCCAGCTTTTCTTTACAACGAGATGCAGATTCACTGATCCCTTCCTTGAAGCGCTTATTGTTCTCCGGTACTGTACTTTTCTCTCATGGGATTAATTACCATACGCGTTTCGGAGACTACGACTGAAGAAGGAGTCGTAGTCTCCGAAACGCGTATGGTAATTAATCCCATGAGAGAAAAGTACAGTACCGGAGAACAATAAGCGCTTCAAGGAAGGGATCAGTGAATCTGCATCTCGTTGTAAAGAAAAGCTGGATACCTGTCATTTTGGGCTGAGACTCATTTTCCCTGGTGAAAGTCAACCCTGCATATTATGAACAAATAACGCAGAAGGTATACACTTCCAGGTAATCTCTAAGACGGCACAGCTAACTACAACCACCGAGGATCCCGAAAGTTTTTCTTCCATTTATTTCTGCCACAAGTGAAAACCGCTCAATACCGCAGCCTATAAAAGACTTTCACTACACGTGGGACGCCACGAGTGATATGGAAAAAGGCATTATCTAAAAACAGTGAGTAAAATCATTCCGGCTCAGTCTGGTAATTAGGCAGCGTTTTACTTGCGGCATTACTGCGATTCAGGATAAGTGGCAACTAATCCATATAAAAAACACAAGTGACTATTATTCAAGTATTATATCTAACTATTAGATTGAACCCTCCCCTGGGATATCGCTTTGGGTCAATAAACCCTTGGAAAAGACCGCTATATTTTTGATTATATCCCAGTTGATTATACAATTTTTGTTCATAGCCCAGCCGATTAGCCCAGCTGATTGTATTATTGATGACTGCATTTTAGGAATTTTATAGTAATAACTTATGTGTTTTAGTAAATTTTAACATTATATGTCACAAATATTATATGTTATAATAAATATCTTTATATATTAACTCTCCGTGTGGCATCAAGTGGTGGTGTGCCCTACTATTTTAAATTGTTTTCAAAATGCTATATTTATTGCCCCAATTCTGTAGTTTTCAGAAACACCCCATATGTGGCCGTAAACTACTGTACGGGCACACAGTAGGGCGTAGAGGGATAGGTGTGCTGTATGGTTTTTGGAAGGCCGATTTTGCTGGACTGGTTTATTTACACCATGTCCCATTTGAAGCCCCTCTGATGCACCCCTAGAGTAGAAACTCCATAAAAGTGACACCATCTAAGAAACTACACCCCTCAAGGTATTCAAAACTGGTTTTACAAACCTTATTAACCCTTTAGGTTTTGCACAAGAGTTATTGGCAAATGGGGATGACATTTCAGAATTAACATTTTTTGGCAAATTTTCCATTTTAATCCATTTTTTCCACTAACAAATCGAGGGTTAACAGCCAAACAAAATGCTATATTTATTTCCCCGATTCTGTAGTTTGCAGAAACACCCCATATGTGGCCATTAACTACTGTACGGGCACACAGTAGGGCGTAGAGAAAAAGGTGCGCCATATGGTTTTTGGAAGGCCGATTTTGCTGGACTAGTTTATTTACACCATGTCCCATTTGAGCCCCCCCCCCCCCCCGATGCACCCCTAGAGTAGAAACTCCATAAGAGTGACACTATCTAAGAAAATACACCCCCTCAAGGTATTCAAAACTGATTTTACAAACTTTGTTAACCCTTTAGGTGTTGCACAAGAGTTATTGGCAAATGGGGATGACATTTCAGAATTGTATTTTTTTGCCAAATTTTCAATTTTAACCCATTTTTTAACTAACAAAGCAAGGGTTAACAGCCAAACAAGACTATCTTTATTGCCCTGACTCTGCCGTTTACAGAAACACCCCATATGTAGTCGTACACTACTGTAACGGCCACACGGCGGGGAGTAGACGGAAAGGAGCGCTGTGTGGTTTTTGGAGGGCTGATTTTTATGGACCGATTTATTTACACTGTGTCCTGTTTCAACCCCCCTGATGCACCCCTGGAGTAGAAACTCCCTAAAAGTGACCCCATTTTGCAAACTACGGGATAAGGTGGCGGTTTTGTTGGGACTATTTTTAGGGTACATATGATTTTTGGTTGCTCTATATTTCATTTTTGTGAGGTAAGGTTAATAAAAATAGAAATTCAGAAATTTCATCTCCATTTGCCATTAACTGTTGAGGAACACCTAAAGGGTTAATAAAGTTTGTAAAATCAGTTTTGAATACCTTGAGGCGTAGTTTCTTCAATAGGGTAACTTTTAGGGAGTTTCTACTCTAGGGGTGCCCAGGGGGGCTTCAAAAGGGACATGGTGTCAATAAAAAAGGCCATCAAAATCGGCCTTCCAGAAGCCATGTCGCTCCTTTCCTTTTGCGCCCTGCCTTTTAGTGATACAGCAGTTTACGACCACAAATGTGGCGTTTCTGTAAACTGCAGTATCAGGGTAATAAATATTAAGTTTTGTTTGGTTGTTAACCCTTGCTTTGCTACCGGAAAAAAACGGATTGAAATGGAATCCTACTTTTTGACATTTATTTAGGTTTTAGACTATATTATCCTTTTTTGATACCAAAATTTTTTTTAGCTTGTTTTTTACCCGATTGTATTAGGTAGGGGCTCATTTTTTGCGGGATGAGGGGACAGTTTTAATGGCACTATTTTGGGGCTATATGACTTTTTGATCACTTGCTATTAAACTTTTTGTTATCTAAGGCAGTGTTTCCCAACCAGTGTGCCTCCAGCTGTTGCAAAACTACAACTCCCAGCATGCCCGGACAGCCTTTGGCTGTGCGGGCATGCTGGGAGTTGTAGCTTTGCAACAGCTGGAGGCACACTGGTTGGGAAACACTGATCTAAGGTGACAAAAAAAATTCTTTTTTTGCACCATTTCTTTTTTTTTTGGACCGTGTTAATCTGCGGGGTAATGTCATGGGGTATTTTTATAGAGGAGTTTATTACCGACGCGGCGATACCTAATTTGTATACTTTTTTACAATTATTTTAGTTTTAAAAACTTTTAAACAATTTTTTTTTTTGTTGTCTTAAGTCTGAGAACCATAGCTTTTATTGATTGTCAGTGGCTAAATGGAATTAAAATTGGGGAAGGGGAATATAAATTTAGTACTCCATGGAAGTGTGGTACTCCCTGAAGCAACTGTCAATGCAGAGGCCCAGATGATCGAGGCACGTGTCACATTGAGTAGTGGTGTCCTTCCGTATCCCCCTCCTGTGACACACTCTGCACTTTTTTTTGGGGTCCGTCCCTTCTTTCCAGTATGGGGGACCACACCTTGAAAATGTTGACCAGGGACGATCCGGGCGCCTACAGTTCCCGAGGTACTCCGGCCTGCTCTTTCCCGGTCCGAAAAGATCAGGGCCTTGAGGACTGCCTCATAGAACTGGAGGAATTTCCCTGTGTTGCCAGCGCACTGGAACAGTACAAAAGAGTTGTACATGGCAACCTGCACCAAGTAGACCGCAACTTTTTTGTACCATGTCCGCGTTTTGCGCATGGCGTTATATGGCTTGAGAACTTGATCAGAGAGATCAACTCCTCCCATATACCGATTGTAGTCGACAATACAATCGGGCTTGAGGACCGTTGCAGCGGTACCTCGCACAGGGACAGGGGTGATGCCGCTACCGTGAATTGTGGACAGTACAAGGACATCCCTCTTGTCCTTATATCTGACCAGCAGCAGGTTTCCACTGGTAAGGGCACGGGTCTCACCCCTGGGGATAGGTACCTGGAGGGGGTGGGCAGGGAGGCCGCGTTGATTTTTCCGCACGGTCCCACAAGTGGACCTGGATCTGGCGGCGAGGGACCTGAACAAGGAGATACTAGTATAAAAGTTATCCACGTAAAGGTGGTAACCCTTATCTAGCAGTGGGTGCATAAGGTCCCACACAAGTTTCCCGCTAACACCCAGAGTGGGGAGACATTCTGGGGGTTGAATACAGGAATCTCGCCCCTCGTACACACAAAACTTGTAAGTGTACCCTGAGGTACTCTCACAAAGTTTGTACAGCTTCATGCCATACCTCGCCCGCTTTGAGGGAACATACTGCCAGAAAATGAGTTTCCCCTTGGACGCAATGAGACTCATCAACCGCGACCTCCCTTCCAGGTACGTAGGCCTCCAAAAATTTGGCCCCGAAGTGATCAATGACCAGTCTGATTTTGTACAGGCGGTCATAGGCAGGATCACCTCGGGGAAGACATGCTGCATTATCTGCATAATGCAGGCATTTCCAAATGGCCTCAAACCGGGAGCATGTCATGGCCGTACTGTAGAGTGGGGTCTGGTAGAGGACGTCCCCACTCCAGTACAGCCTGGCACTAGGTTTTTTGACTAGGCCCATGTGCAGCACGAGGCCCCAATATGTCCTCATCTCGGCTGCACTGAACGGGGTCCAGCGACTGGGCCTAGCCAAAAAGGAGCCCGGGTGTTGAGCGACGAACTGTTGGGCGTACAGGTTCGTCTGCTCCACTATTAGATTTACCAGTTGGTCACTGAAAAAATTACAAAAAAAGTCGTATTCAGTGAAGCCCACTGTGTAAATCTGGATTCCTGTTTGTCCAACAAAATCAGGAATCACGGGCTCAAATCGCTCTGGGGTACACCAGCCAAGTTCACATGCAGGGGGCTCAGGTGGACTGACCTGGTGGGCCGGAAAACTAGTACGAGCCCCAGAGCTGCTCGTACTAGGGTGGGCCACAGGGTCCCTAGCATGGGGGTCCCCTCGATCCGCCTGGCGGCTCATCATCGCTTGATAATGAGGCAGACGCGGATGACAAAAGGAACGTGGGGTCATCCTTGTCGTCACTGGGGCTCTCGGACCCGGAGGCAAGAAGGGCGTATGCCTCTTCGGCCGAGAACGTCCGAGAACGTCCGGCGGGCCATAGGGGAGTGTGTGTGCGTGCTTGTAAATCTTTATTAGGTGTGCGTGTGTGTGGGGGCACGGGTGTTCCCGGACTTTTCCCTAAACCTAACAGGGAAAAATAACAAAAAAAAAAAAGTAACTAAAAAAAAAAAAAGAGCCCAAAAAAATGTAAAAAAAAAAAAAAAGTAACTCTCTGATAAGCCGTCCGAAGCTGATCAACGGTGGGGTGGGCGATGCACTAACAGTGGCCAGACGCTAAAGAGTGCCGGCCACTGTTAGCGTACGCAAAAAAAAAAGCTTGCGCCCCCCAAAAAAAGGGTGATTGGGAGGGACAAGGGGGCAAGCTGCAGCACCCCTGGGGGGGTCTAGGGTCACAAAGCTGTGCTGTGGACCCCAGACACCCTAAGAGGATGATGCAACAGTAAAAACTTTAACTTTCCCTAAAGTCTCCCTGCCTGAACTAAACCTTTCCCTACCCTGTCCCTAACCTACCTTTTAGTGCCAGATGGCACTGTGGAGGATCGAAAGAGGGGGTACTGGGCACAGATCAGGGGGTGCACTGTGGAGATTGGGCAGCAGGCTTCTCTCTCTCTGAAGTCCAACGGCCGAAAGGAGGAGGAGAGGAGAGAACGGGGGAGTTAACGCCCGCCCGTGCAGCCAATCAGAAGAGATCCTGTGAGGTGATGTCACCATCACCTCACAGGATCTAAGGATGGTGATTGGTGGTGTATTATTACACCACCGATCACCATCCTGTTCCGGGTTATCGGGTCACCAGAGACCCGAATAACCCAGAAACGCAGCAAACCGCAGGTCTGAATTGACCTGCGGTTTGCTGCGATCGCTGATGCAGGGGGGTCACAGGACCCCCCTAGGCATTGTACTAGAGTGCCTGCCGAATGCTATTTATTTGCTAAGAGATATATACTGACCTCTTTCAAATTACCGCATATGTGGCAAAAAAGGGGAGAGGCGCTCATAGAGTAGTACGTTTTTAAGTGGATTGGCTAAGATCAAAAATAGTTAGGCTCCCGTGCACTGGAGATTCTGAATAAAGCATCACCTACTCCTAGTTATTCAGAAGAGCTATGCTCTCTCAGGTCTCAGCTAAGGGAGCACATGCTGCATAAATATGAGCTGTCCTTGAAAAAAACTAAAGCCATGTATTATTCTCAAGCAAATAAAGCAGGGAAAATATTAGCCAATAGAATCAAACGTAAAGCCCAGAATTCCCGGATTGCTTTTCTCTGGAATCCCTCCAAAACTCATAAATTATTTGACCCTAAAGAGATAGCAAATAGGTTCAGGTCCTTTTATTCGCAGTTATATAATCTAGCTGATAATAAGGAGGTGGTTCAACCTTCTGAACATGTCATCGGTAATTTCCTTGACTCCCTATCATTGCCTTCCATGTCAGAAGAGCAAAAAACTAAACTCTGTTTGCCCATCACACTAGAGGAAGTACAAAGTATTATCAAGCAGCTTCCCCATCATAAAAGTCCTGGACCGGACGGCTTGTCCAACTCTTATTATAAGCTTTTTACAGATATTCTAGGCCCGCATCTTTACTCATCCTTAGCAAGGACCATGTCAGATGGTCATATGCCTAAAGAAATGCTGGAAGCCACTATCGTCACTTTGCCTAAACCTGGAAAAGAACCCACTGTCCCCCAAAACTTCCGTCCTATTTCCCTCCTCAACACTGACCTAAAAATCTACGCCAAATTGCTTGCGAATAGATTGGCGGTGACCATCCCATCTTTGATAGCCCCTGACCAGGTCGGTTTTGCCACGGGGAGGCAAATCACTGACAACTCCAGAAGAGTACTAAACCTCCTTGACAGAGTCAACAAACAGCGAATTCCTGCAGTGTTCCTCACGTTGGACGCTGAGAAGGCATTCGACCGTGTGAACTGGTCGTTTGCCTTCTCGGTGCTCCAAAGGATGGGCTTTCCTGATGCTACCATTAGGGCTATTGGTGCACTATATAAGGGCCCTGCTGCCCGTGTTTTAACCAATGGGGTGCTGTCAGATCCTTTCAATCTCTCAAACGGTACAAGGCAGGGGTGCCCCCTCTCCCCCCTCATTTTTATTCTATCCCTGGAACCATTAGCGCAGGCTATTAGACAAAGCGAGAATATATCAGGAATCAGGATAGGTGACAGGCAACACATCCTCTCTTTGTATGCGGATGACATAATCCTTTCCATAACCAACCCATCCACATCCCTTCATGAAGTGAAAAAGATCATTCACACCTTTGGATCGTTATCATTTTATAAACTAAATGAGAGTAAGTCCCAAGCCCTCCCTTTTTTCATCTCCAACCACACCCTAAACCAGCTAAAACAAACTTACCCCTGGGATTGGCAGACTGCAGGAGTCCAATATCTTGGGGTTCAGCTTACCCCCACCATAGCAAAATTATATGAGGCAAACTTTCCCAACTTCCTCTTAGAGTTTCAAAAAGAATTGGACAGTATATCGAAAATAGAGCTCTCATGGTTAGGCAGGGTAGCAGCCTTTCAACAGCATGTGCTCCCAAAGCTCCTCTATCTATTCAGAATTCTCCCAGTAGACCTCCCCAATACATTTTTTAATACGGCTACTAAGCTACTGAATAGGTTTATTTGGAGGAATGGTCCACCTCGCATTGCTAAGTCAATTATGTCCAAATTTAAGAAAGTGGGTGGCCTAAACCTCCCGAATATCTATGATTACTACTTGGCCACTAGAGTTCAACAACTCAAGGAATGGTGGGCCGCTGACAATCCCAAACATTGGGTACACATAGAACAGACCCTTGCTCCAACCCATAACTTAAAAGCAACACTGTTAGCCTCCCTTTTCAAGGAGATACCGTCACGGTCCCTCCCGTATTTACTCGCCACTTCCCTGAAGTTCTGGAAAAAATATCATAGTGGGGGTCGTGGAATGTCCGCTTCCATAGCGAAAATTACCCCTATAGAGTCACTGCAATGCCTAATTCCTGATCTCTCCTTAGAGAAATGGAGGGAGGGAGGGGCAACAACAGTAGCTGACTTGCTACAGATGGGGGTCCTAGACTCATTTGAAAACCTGCAAAACCGTTTCAACATACACAAAAGCGACTTTTATAAGTATTTGAGGATTCGCCATCTATTAGCCACTAACCAGAAGCTTGAAGTTCACTCACACGTTGAGCTCCTAACTCAATGGAACCTACCACAATCCAAGTGGAAGGGAATACGCCCTCTCTATACGTACCTGGGAAACAAAAATTCCTTTGTAAAAACATCGCCCATCATCGCATGGGAGCAAGATTTAGACCGCAGTATCCCTCCAGCGCAGTGGTCCACAGCTATTATCTACGCAACTAAACGACTGAAATGTGTATCACATCTTGAGGCTTACTCGAAAACTCTACTCAGATGGTATTTTACTCCTCTGAGACTGAGCCGTATTTATCCAGGTGTGGAGCCGTTATGCTGGAGAGGATGTGGTGATAGAGGGACCCTGGTGCATATATTATGGAGCTGCCCTTTACTGAACGACTTATGGTCAAGCATTTTCCAATTAGTGGGAAAGGTAGTTGGACGCAAACTGGACAGGGACCCAGCTTTGGCTTTACTTTTTATTAACATAACGGAAATACCGTATAAATCTAGGACCATAGCCATGCATCTGTTCCTGGCCACAAAATTAGCTATAACCAGATATTGGAAAAGCATAACTATCCCGACTGTACAGGAAATCATTAATTCAGTAGATACTACCAGGTCTTTTGAAAAAATGATTGCACACAAAGGCTTCGCGCTTTGCAGGTTTGAAAAAGAATGGGCGCAATGGAGCAACCCACCTGGGGATTGACATATTGTCATTATTAAACTATGACATAGGTGCTAATTGGGTACACATGGAAATGTTTGTACAGAATGCTATTTAGGATGTACACCTTACAGCTTTGGTCTTTCTTTATAATCTCTGCCATACTCCTTTTTATTTCTCCTTTTATTTCTCCCCTTATTTTTCCCTTTGCTTTTGTCTATTCCCCATGTTCACTGTGTTAGATATTGCCACTGGAATGTACTGAGGCTATACCAACTGTCATAAAGATGTAACTAATGGAGTACATGTTGACATCTTGCTCCTATGAATAATTTACATACTAACATAATATGACCCGTTATGTGGGTAATATGTACGATTCCTTGGAATATTGTTTTCTTTGACTTATGCAAAAACCAATAAAGATTTATTGAAAGGTAAAAATAGTTAGGCTCACCTTTCCGTGTTGTGCTCGTAAAGACAAATGGTCGGTGCTACCGGTATCGTTCAGTCCTCGCTTATGGAGTTACCAAGCTTCCAGAGGAGTGATAAAGTGAATAATGGAAGGATGTGGACAAGAAGAGTCCACAAATTTTGATACTTCTTGGCTCAAAAACACAACCTCAATGTATTAGAGACGATTCCCTTTATTAACATGTACAGTACAGACCAAAAGTTTGGACACACCTTCTCATTCAAAGAGTTTTCTTTATTTTCATGAATATGAAAATTGTAGGTTCACACTGAAGGCATCAAAACTATGAATTAACACATGTGGAATTATATACCTAACAAACAACTGAAAATATGTCATATTCTAGGTTCTTCAAAGTAGCCACCTTTTGCTTTGATTACTGCTTTGCACACTTTGCACACTCTTGGCATTCTCTTGATGAGCTTCAAGAGGTAGTCCCCTGAAATGGTTTTCACTTCACAGGTGTGCCCTGTCAGGTTTAATAAGTGGGATTTCTTGCCTTATAAATGGGGTTGGGACCATCAGTTGCGTTGAGGAGAAGTCAGGTGGATACACAGCTGATAGTCCTACTGAATAGACTGTTAGAATTTGTATTATGGCAAGAAAAAAGCAGCTAAGTAAAGAAAAACGAGTGGCCATCATTACTTTAAGAAATGAAGGTCAGTCAGTCAGCCGAAAAATTGGGAAAACTTTGAAAGTAAGGGCTATTTGACCATGAAGGAGAGTGATTGGGTGCTGTGCCAGATGACCTGGCCTCCACAGTCACCGGACCTGAACCCAATCGAGATGGTTTGGGGTGAGCTGGACTGCAGAGTGAAGGCAAAAGGGCCAACAAGTGCTAAGCATCTCTGGGAACTCCTTCAAGACTGTTGGAAGACCATTTCAGGGGACTACCTCTTCAAGCTCATCAAGAGAATGCCAAGAGTGTGCAAAGCAGTAATCAAAGCAAAAGGTGGCTACTTTGAAGAACCTAGAATATGACATATTTTCAGTTGTTTCACACTTGTTTGTTATGTATATAATTCCACATGTGTTAATTCATAGTTTTGATGCCTTCATAGTCATGAAAATAAAGAAAACTCTTTGAATGAGAAGGTGTGTCCAAACTTTTGGTCTGTACTGTAGGTGACAATGCGTTTCGGAGATGGTACACTCCTTTTTCAAGTCTAAAAAATAGTGATAATATTCCACAAGGTAAATAAAATAATGATAGTAATATTACAAAAGTTTTTGTACAAAATAGTAATTAGAAAATTAATAAAATCACGATTCTCATAATTCATGGTAAAAAAATAAAAAAGGCTTGGATTACTAGCTAATAACATTGGTGTCATGATGAAAATAAAAAAGACCATTATAATAGTTAATAATTTAATTAAAAAAATAGAAAATAGAGAAGATTCAAGATTAAAATTCACAGTGGGAGGTCTGGGGTAAAAAAACAAAGAAAGCTAGTTCATACTATAGGTATTATTTATATAAGAGTAATGAAACTCAAATTTAGGGAAGGATCAGGAATAGGGATGAGCGAACCCGAACTGTATAGTTCGGGTTCGTACCGAATTTTGGGGTGTCCGTTACACGGACCCGAACCCGAACATTTTCATAAAAGTCCGGGTTCGAGTTCGATCAACAAGCATCATACTACTTGCCCCAAGAGGCCATCACAGCCATGCCTACTATTGGCATGGCTGTGATTGGCCAGTGCAGCATGTGACCCAGCCTCTATATAAGCTTGGGTCACGTATCGCTGCACGTCACTCTGCTGATACAAGTGTAGGGAGAGGTTGCAGCTGCGACGTTAGGGCGAGATTAGGCAGTGATTAACTCCTCCAAAAGACTTCATTCAGTGATCGATCTACAGCTGTGGATCATTGAACTGCTGCTATTCAATTGCTCCTTGTTTTTAGGCTGCCCAGAGCGTTTTTCAGTCACTTTTTTCTGGGGTGATCGGCGGCCATTTTGTGGCTTGCTTGTGCGCCAGCACAAGCTGCCACCAAGTACATTTAACCATCAATAGTGTGGTTATTTTTTGCTATATCCTACATCAGGGTCAAGCTTTCATCAAGTGCATTTAACCATCAATAGTGTGGTTATTTTTTGGCCATATACTACATCAGGGGCAAGCTGAGCCTGTGTCACCCAAGTGCATTTAACCATCAAAAGTGTGGTTATTTTTTGCTATATCCTACATCAGGGTCAAGCTTTCATCAAGTGCATTTAACCATCAATAGTGTGGTTATTTTTTGGCCATATACTACATCACGGGCAAGTTGAGCCTGTCACCCAAGTGCATTTAACCATCAATAGTGTGGTTATTTTTTGGCCATATACTACATCAGGGGCAGGTTGAGCCTGTCACCCAGTGCCTAAAAAATAGGCCTCACATTTATATTCATCCAAATCTGTCATTACTGTTTTAGCTGGTCAAGTTATTTTTAAGTGTCCGTCAAAGCACAGTTTTTGTTCTGGGTTGAAAAAAAATTCCCAATTTTGCAATTCTCAAAATTAGTGGTTTCTGCTGTATCAGGCCTACTTTAAATCTATCCTTAAAAGGGTATATTAGATTCAAGGTGCTGATAGGGTAATTCTCAAGAACTTCACACACACGCTACAGTGCAGATCCAAGTCTAATTCTGTCCGTAAACGTATACCTGTCACCTAGCGCCTAAAAAATAGGCCTCACATTTATATTCATCCAAATCTGTCATTACTGTTTTAGCTGGTCAAGTTATTTTTAAGTGTCCGTCAAAGCACAATTTTTGTTCTGGGTTGAAAAACAATTCCCAATTTTGCAATTCTCTAAATTAGTGGTTTCTGCTGTATCAGGCCTACTTTAAATCTATCCCTAAAAGGGTATATTAGATTCAAGGTGCTGATAGGGTAATTCTCAAGAACTTCACACACACGCTACAGTGCAGATCCAAGTCTAATTCTGTGATTAAACGTATACCTGTCACCCAGCGCCTAAAAAATAGGCCTCACATTTATATTCATCCAAATCTGTCATTACTGTTTTAGCTGGTCAAATTATTTAGTGTCCGTCAAAGCACAGTTTTTGTTCTGGGTTGAAAAACAATTCCCAATTTTGCAATTCTCTAAATTAGTGGTTTCAGCTGTATCAGGCCTACTTTAAATCTATCCCTAAAAGGGTATATTAGATTCAAGCTGCTGATAGGGTAATTCTCAAGAACTTCACACACACGCTACAGTGCAGATCCAAGTCTAATTCTGTCCGTAAACGTATACCTGTCACCCAGCGCCTAAATAATAGGCTTCAAATTTGTATTCAGCTAAATCTGTCATTACTGGTGTGCCTGTATTAGTGTAATACGGTACCTAAATAGATAGCCAGATAGTGTTAGGTGTCTGTAAAAAAAGGCCTGAATTTGAATTCAATACATTGGCCCGAATAATATTTTTCTTATTGTGGTGAACGGTAACAATGAGGAAAACATCTAGTAAGGGAGGCGGACGCGGACATGGTCGTGGTGCTGTTAGTGGACCCTCTGCTGCTGGGAGAGGACGTGGTCGTTCTGCCACAGCCACACGTCCTAGTGTACCAACTACCTCAGGTCCCAGTAGCCGCCAGAATTTACAGCCATATTTGGTGGGGCCCAATGCCGTTCTAAGGATGGTAAGGCCTGAGCAGGTACAGGCATTAGTCAATTGAGCCGACAGTGCATCCAGCACGTTCACATTATCTCCCACCCAGTCTTCTGCAGAAAGCGCACAGATGGCGCATGAAAACCAAGCCCATCAGTCTGTCACATCACCCCCATGCATATCAGGGAAACTGTCTGAGCCTCAAGTTATGCAGCAGTCTCTTATGCTGTTTGAAGACTCTGCTGGCAGGGTTTCCCAAGGGCATCCACCTAGACCTTCCCCAGGGGTGGAAGAGATAGAATGCACTAACGCACAACCACTTATGTTTCCTGATGATGAGGACATGGGAATACCACCTCAGCACATCTCTGATGATGACGAAACACAGGTGCCAACTGCTGCGTCTTTCTGCAGTGTGCTGTCACGGGGTTCCGAAGGTGCACTCGGTCCCCCATTGCCCACAGAACTGTTGCTTAGCTTTTGGAATGAGGTTCTGTGTTTGACCTCATTCCCAGGGCGGCTTCACTAGCTGGGTGGCTCCCTGCTCCTAGTCTGCCTTGAGCGCCGAGCTGATCACTCGGTGCTCGACAGGTTGGTCTGTCGGTCATGTGACGCTGGCCACGTCAAATGACCCTCACTCCCCACTATAAATACAGGCAGCCTGCTGGCTACAGGTTGCCTGTTAATTTCTAGGTTCCTGGCTATTTGTTGGACTGCTGAATACTTACCTGATCCTGTTCCTGACCATCCTCTTACCTGCTCCTCTTGTACTGCGCTTCCGTCCTGGTATTGTGACCTCGGCTCCCACCTGACTACTCTCTTAGGACTCCTCTTGTACTTCTCTGCTCTCCTGGTATTTATGACCCCGGCTTCTCCTGACAATTCTCTGCTTGCTCCATTTGTACTTTGCAGCTTTCCTGGTATTGACTCGGTCCGTTTACGTCCTGTTGTTTGTCTGTCTGTCATCCCTGCACTTACTCCAAGTTAGGGATTGCCGTCCAGTTGTCCCCTGTCATTAGGACTCGCGAGGCAAGTAGGCAGGGCCAGGGGTAAGGGTGGAGCGCAGTGGTCACTTCCCTCCCCCTGTGTGTGTGTGTACGCGACCGTTACAGATTAACAGGCCTAATAACCACTGTATTATGAATCCTCTGGTGACCCTGACTGACCATGTCTCTAATCTAACGCAGAGGGTGCAGGAGTTAGGGGAAAAACTCAGTTCTGTTGAGTTAGGGTAAGGTTCTTCCACTCCTCAGGCCTCCAGTCCGCATTTTGAGCCCCAGATTAAGCTCCCAGAACCCTTTTCTGGAGACCGGAGGAAGTTTCTCTCTTTTAAGGAGAGTTGCAAACTTTACTTCCGTTTGCGCCCCGTGTCCTCTGGCTCCGAGAGTCAACGCGTGGGCATTATCATTTCCCGATTACAGGGTGATCCCCAGGACTGGGCGTTCTCTTTACCTGCTGGCACCAGTTGTTTATATTCTGTGGAGGGGTTCTTTCAGGCCTTTCTGTACCCTCTATGATGAACCAGACAGGGCTCTAGTAGCCGAGACGGCTCTAAAGGCACTGGTTCAGGGCAATTTACCAGCGGAGGATTATTGCACCCAATTCAGAAGGTGGTGTGTCCCCTCAGGATGGAACGAACCAGCCCTGAAGAGTCAGTTCAGGTCAGGTCTGTCTGATAAATTAAAGGATCTTCTGGTCAGTTATCAACTTCCAGAGACCTTAGAGGAGATGATGACCCTTGTTGTCCGACTTGACCGACGGGTTAGAGAGAGACGACAGGAACAACAGTTCTCTTCCCAGATGGTGGTCCAGCCAGAGGCCTATCCCAGAGACAATGCTGAGGTCTCCACCAAGGAACCCATGCAGGTTGGCATGACCCGAGGGAATCTTCGCCGCAGACGTGGAGAATGCTTTTACTGTGGAGATCCTGACCATTGGATCAACCAGTGTCCTAAGAAGGTCCTCTCTTTCAAGCCTCCTAAGACAAGGCAACCTAAAGACCAGGTACACCCTGAATTTTCTAAATGTAAGCTTTCGGTACCCATTATGATTTCTCTGGGAGTAGATAAATGGCCGGGTAAGGCCTTTATTGATTCTGGCTCAGCGGCTAGCTTTATTGACTCTGAGTATGCTGTAAGATTGGGTATTCCTATGTTTGCCTTACCAACTCCTATCCATGTCATGGCTATTGATGCTACTCCTCTTATTGGTGGTACGGTGAGCTTATGTACCTCGGAGATTTCTCTAACCGTGGGTGTGTGCCACTCAGAGAGATGTTCGCTTCTAGTCCTGGAGAACCTACCTGCTGAGGTGGTATTAGGGTTGCCTTGGCTCCGACTACATAACCCCACTATAGATTGGTCCAATGGGGAGTTGGTGAGATGGGGGCCTAAGTGTGACTCGTGCTTGTCCGTGGTACAGGCTGGGGTCTCAGTAAAGTCTGATACTTTACCCTCTGTTGTTAAAGAATATTCTGATGTATTCTCATCACCAACCCCGGAGGTTCTACCCCCCCATAGACCTTATGATTGTACCATAGAGTTAGTAGAGGGGGCCAAGTTTCCTAAAGGACGAATTTATAATCTTTCTATGCCCGAACGCAAGGCCATGGAAGATTATATTAAGGAGAGCCTTGGTAAAGGGCATATTAGACCTTCTGTCTCTCCTATGGGGGCGGGGTTTTTCTTCGTTAAGAAAAAAGATGGTGGTCTTAGGCCATGTATCGATTACCGGAGATTAAATAAAATCACTGTCCAGAATAGATACTCCCTCCCATTGATTCCGGATTTATTTAACCAGGTTCTGGGGGCAACCTGGTTTTCCAAAATTGACCTGAAAGGGGCATACAATCTAATCCGAATCAAGGAGGGAGACGAATGGAAGACGGCGTTCAATACTCCGGTAGGACACTTTGAATATCAAGTGATGCCTTTTGGACTCAGCAATGCCCCAGCTGTGTTCCAAAACTTCATGAATGACATTCTTAGGGAGTACTTAGGTAAATTTGTTATTGTCTATCTTGACGACATTTTGATATTCTCTCCTGACTTCGAATCCCATGTGTCTCATGTTAAACAAGTATTAGAGGTGTTGAGGGAGAATCAGCTATCCGCTAAACAAGAGAAATGTGTCTTTGGTGTACAGGAGATTCTGTTTCTAGGGCATGTTCTGACTCCTCACGCCTTCAAGATGGATCCTGGTAAGGTACTAGCAATTAAGGAATGGGTAAGACCTTCATCCTTAAAGGCCTTACAACGGTTCTTAGGTTTCGCCGATTACTATCGTAAATTTATTATGAATTTTTCCGTAATTGCTAAACCGTTGACCGACCTTACTAAGAAAGGGGCGGATTTGGAGAATTGGTCTACTGAGGCCATTTCTTCATTTGAAAAATTAAAAGAGGGATTTAGTAGCGCTCCCATTCTGATCCAGCCTGATCAGGAGAGACCTTTTATTGTGGAGGTGGATGCGTCCGAGGACGGCGTAGGAGCAGTCCTTTCACAAGGTCCTGCTAGCCTCACTAATCTGAGACCATGTGCCTTCTTCTCCAGGAAATTCTCTCCCACGGAGAGAAACTACGACATAGGGAATAGGGAGCTGCTGGCCATTAAATGGGCATTTGAGGAGTGGAGGCATTTCCTGGAGGGGGCAAGACATTGTGTAACTGTTGTCACTGACCATAAAAACCTTATGTTTCTTGAGTCTGCTAAGAGGTTGAATCCCCGTCAAGCCAGATGGGCTCTGTTTTTTACTCGTTTTGATTTTTCCATCACGTTCAGGCCGGGAAGTAAAAATGTGAAGGCGGACGCATTATCTCGGAGCTTCCAGGCTTTTCAACCTACTGAGGTACCACCTGAATCCATCCTACCAGCAAAAATCTTCTTAGCAGCTCTTACCCAGGATATCTCGGCTCGCATTAGGTCTGAACAACATCTGGCACCGGTATCCACCCCAACAGATAAGTTGTTTGTTCCCGTACAATTTCGTCTCCAGCTGTTGGGTGAGTGTCACGATTCTGCCTTTTGTGGACATCCGGGTGTTGAGGGCACTAAGGATCTGGTTTCTAGATCTTATTGGTGGCCCACTCTATCTAGGGATGTCAAGTCCTACGTGTCAGCCTGTGAGGTTTGTGCCAGGTCCAAGACACCTAGGACTCGCCCTGCTGGTAACCTACGACCCCTACCCATTCCCAGTAGACCCTGGTCCCATATCTCGATGGACTTTATAACTGACCTACCGCTGGCGGAGGGTAAGACTGTGGTTTAAGTAGTGGTCGATAGGTTTAGCAAGATGGTTCATTTCATTCCCCTGTCTAAACTTCCGAATGCTAAAACCCTGGCATCTATTTTTGTGAGAGAGATTGTTCGTTTACATGGCATCCCGGAAAATATTGTTTCTGACAGGGGTGTGCAGTTTGTGTCCAAATTCTGGAGGGCCTTCTATTCAAAGATGTAAAATTTCATTGTCTTTTTCTTCCGCCTACCATCCTGAGAGTAATGGGCAGACTGAACGTCTTAATCAGTCTGTCGAACAATTCTTGAGGTTGTATGTTGCTGATGACCAGCAATTATGGGTCAAATTCCTTCCGTTGGCTGAATTTGCTTTGAATAACCGTGTCAATTCTTCTGCTGGGGTCTCCCCTTTCTTCTGTAACCATGGTTTTCATCCCCGTTTTCATTCTGGGTCGTCCGTCTCCTCCTCTAACCCTGAAGCGGATAAACTCTCCTCCGAACTGTGCACAGTTTGGGCCCGGGTTCAATCGAACCTAGAAAAGGCTCAATGTTCTCAAAAACTCAAGGCCGATAGGAGACGTTCAAGGGGGGTAAACTTTCAGGTTGGGGATAAAGTATGGTTGTCCTCCAAGAATCTATCTCTCAAGGTAACTTCTAAAAAATTTGCTCCTCGTTTTATTGGACCATATAAGATCACGGAAGTGATTAACCCAGTATCTTTTAGGTTGGAGCTGCCTGAGTCATTCCACATTCATAATGTGTTACATAAATCTCTGCTTAAAAAATATTTTGAACCGGTAGTACCATCAAAAGCCTCGCCTCCGCCGGTTCTTGTTAATGATGCTGTCGAGTATGTGGTGTCTAAAATAGTGGATGTCAGGAAGGTGCGTAATGGCCCCTCGTAAAAGGGGGGGTACTGTCACGGGGTTCCGAAGGTGCACTCGGTCCCCCATTGCCCACAGAACTGTTGCTTAGCTTTTGGAATGAGGTTCTGTGTTTGACCTCATTCCCAGGGCGGCTTCACTAGCTGGGTGGCTCCCTGCTCCTAGTCTGCCTTGAGCGCCGAGCTGATCACTCGGTGCTCGACTGGTTGGTCTGTCGGTCATGTGACGCTGGCCACGTCACATGACCCTCACTCCCCACTATAAATACAGGCAGCCTGCTGGCTACAGGTTGCCTGTTAATTTCTAGGTTCCTGGCTATTTGTTGGACTGCTGAATACTTACCTGATCCTGTTCCTGACCATCCTCTTGCCTGCTCCTCTTGTACTGCGCTTCCGTCCTGGTATTGTGACCTCGGCTCCCACCTGACTACTCTCTTAGGACTCCTCTTGTACTTCTCTGCTCTCCTGGTATTTATGACCCCGGCTTCTCCTGACAATTCTCTGCTTGCTCCATTTGTACTTTGCAGCTTTCCTGGTATTGACTCGGTCCGTTCACGTCCTGTTGTTTGTCTGTCTGTCATCCCTGCACTTACTCCAAGTTAGGGATTGCCGTCCAGTTGTCCCCTGTCATTAGGACTCGCGAGGCAAGTAGGCAGGGCCAGGGGTAAGGGTGGAGCGCAGTGGTCACTTCCCTCCCCCCTGTGTGTGTGTGTACGCGACCGTTACATGTGCAGACTGAACAGGAGGACAGGGATCAAGACTGGGTGGAAGACGATTCAGGGG